>NC_081861.1:139273959-139428959 GCF_963259705.1 Myotis daubentonii
AGCATTTGGGTGGCTTAGTGATTCCACTTCCCTTACAGGTCCGGTGCCCTTAGTGACTGACACCCGGGGACTGAGTTCTGAGCTTGCTGAGTGGGGCTGCAACAATGAATCCATATGTCCAGGTCGCTTAGCAACATCTGGGATACATTGGCGTGTGGCTGCAACAATGTATCAGTATGTCCAGGTCGCTAGCAACATCCAGGATACATTGGAGTGTGGCTGCAACAATGTATCCATATGTCCGGGTCGCTTAGCAACATCCATGATACATTGGAGTGTGGCTGCAACAATGAATCCATATGTCCGGGTCGCTTAGCAACATCTAGGATACATTGGAGTGTGGCTGCAACAATGTATCCATATGTCCGGGTCGCTTAGCAACATCCATGATACATTGGAGTGTGGCTGCAACAATGTATCCATATGTCCGGGTCGCTTAGCAACATCTAGGATACATTGGAGTGTGGCTGCAACAATGTATCCATATGTCCGGGTCGCTTAGCAACAACCATGATACATTGGAGTGTGGCTGCAACAATGTATCCATATGTCCGGGTCGCTTAGCAACATCTAGGATACATTGTTGCCGCCCTACTCAGCGAGCTCAGAGCTCTTTGCACTTAAGGAGTTGCATGCATCCTTGGTTATGAGCTGCCCGCTCTAGGCCCCTGGTCCCCAAAGTGGGGCACACCCCCCCATAGGGGGAACCTTTGAATGTTAAGGGGGGGGTGAGGGCAATTCAAGAAGGAGTTACGAACAGTGAATTTTTTTGGCATTTCTTATGGCTCTAGGGGCCTCGCCTACAGTATACAAATCTTTATTGTGACATATTTATATGCATTTTAGTTCTCTCCTCTATGTTTGGAAACTTGATTTGCTATTTTTATTTCCTATCACTTTATATTGTTACCAGAGGCCGGATGCCCGAAATTCGAGCAAGAGTAGGCCTTCCTTCCCCCAGATACCAGCACCGGCTTCGCTTCCGCACTCCTGGCTTCAGCCGGAAGGTCGTCCGGAAGGACGTCCGGTCTAATTAGCATATTCTGCTTTTATTATTATAGGTGATTATTAACAATGTCTGAGTGACTTCTCCCTCAGTATTTCCACTGTCCTTTTCATTATTTTATTTTTTTTTCTCTTTCCTGGATGCCATGTTGTCCGCATGAATAGGAGTTCGCTTTTTTGAATAATAAGATTGTTTCTGAAACATCTCTTTTTCTTATTTATTTTATTTTTTAATTGATTTTGGAGAGAAAGGGAGAGGGATCGAGAGACAGAAACATCCATGATGAGCCCTGACCGGTGTGGCTCAGTGGATAGAGCGTTGGCCTCCAGACTGAAGGGTCGCGGGTTCGATACCGGTCAAGGGCATGTACCTTGGTTACAGGCTCGATCCCCAGTGGGGGGCGTGCAGGAGGCAGCTGATCGACATTTCTCTGTCATCGATGTTTCTAACTATCCCTCTCCCTTCCTCTCTGTAAAAAATCAATAAAATATATTTTTTAAAAAATAGAAAAAAAACCCATCCATGACGAGAGAGGATCGGCTGCCTCTTTCATGCCCCCACCGGAAATCGAGCCCACAACCCAGGCATGTGCCCTTGGCTGGAATCGAACCTGGGACCCCTCAGTCCGCAGGCCAACGCTCTACCCACTGAGCCACATCAGCCAGGGTTGAATAGTAAGATTTATATATCGCGGGCGGCGGGGCGGCAGCAGGATTTTAGAGAGTCTTTGGTGGGGCATGGCCAAAAAAAAGAAAAAGAAAAAAAATTGGGGGAATTATCGGGTGAGATTGTGACTCAAACACAGGGAAGGCAAAGGCCGGATATCCACGAGAGAGTTAAACAGGCAAAAAAAAAAAAAAAAAAAAAAGGGCGGGGGGGGGGGGACATGTGTAATCATTTCAACCACAGAGATACAATAAGATACAAAATGCAATGACTGGCGAGTGTGAACGAGTGGGCGCGTTGTGTCTTGGCGCAAGTCCAGGAGGCGGCGGGTGTAGCTCATAACCGAGGACGCATGCAACTCCCTAAGTGCAAAGAGCTCTGAGCTCGCTGGCTGAGTAGGGCGGCAACAATGTATCCTAGATGTTGCTAAGCGACCCGGACATATGGATACATTGTTGCAGCCACACTCCAATGTATCCTGGATGTTGCTAAGCGACCCGGACATATGGATACATTGTTGCAGCCACACTCCAATGTATCCCAGATGTTGCTAAGCGACCCGGACATATGGATACATTGTTGCAGCCACACTCCAATGTATCATGGATGTTGCTAAGCGACCCGGACATATGGATACATTGTTGCAGCCACACTCCAATGTATCCCAGATGTTGCTAGCGACCCAGACATATGGATACATTGTTGCAGCCACACTCGAATGTATCCTAGATGTTGCTAAGCGACCGGGACATATGGATATATTGTTGCAGCCCTACTCAGCGAGCTCAGAACTCAGTCCCCGGGTGTCAGTCACTAAGGGCACCGGACCTGTAAGGGCAGTGGAATCACTAAGCCGCCCAAACGGTGCAGGGAACTCCGATTCGCCGTTGAAGGACTTGATAGCGCCCCGAAGTCGTCCCTTAATGTCATTCAATGAAACTGCATCCCAGGCCAGTCAGGAAACGCCTCGCTGGGCCGAGCTGGGCGCTTCTGGTTCCAAGAGCGCAGAGATGGCGCCGCCGGAACTAGTTTTGTGCAAACTTGCTTGCACCGTCAGCTTTTCGGGCTGCAAGGCGAGGCCAGCGAGAGCTTGGGGGACTGGAAACGGAGCTCATGGCCAGGATGCAAAACGCTAGGGATGTTGCACGTCTCTCACCTGGCTGAGCAGGTGGAGAGTTTGCTATCCGCGAGGAGCGCATGCCCACAGGGCATGGACCAGGCCGCGCGCTTCCATATTTCACTTTTTGCTTTCTTTGTGAATTGCTTTTTTAAAAAAAAAATAAAAATAATAAAGACCGCTATTTAGCCCAGCCCGCCTGGCATGGCTCAGAGGTTGAGCGTCCACCTAGGAGCCAGGAGGTCAGGGTTCGATTCCCGGTCAGAGCACATGCCTGGGTTTCAGGCTTGATCCCCAGTAGGGGGCGTGCAGGAGGCAGCCGATCCATGATTCTCTCTCATCATGGATGTCTCTCTCTCTCCCTCTCCCTTCCTCTCTGAAATCAATACAATTTATTTTAAAAGAAGCATAAATTTTCTCTTCTCTCTCTCTCTCTCTCTCTCTCTCTCTCTCTCTCTCTCTCTCTCTCTCCTCTCTCCCCTCCCCACAACCCCCCAGTATATCCCATACACTCACTCACCACACACAAATCTCAGCGTCAAAGTCAGGAATCGAGGCAATATTCTATAGCAGAGGTGAGGACAAACGGCAAAAGGTGCAAAACTACTGAAGGGTCCCGGGTTCGATTTCCGGTCAAGGGTACATGCCTGGGTTTCCAGGCTCGATCCCCGGTGTGGGGCGTGCGGGAGGCAGACGATCCATGGTTCTCTCTCATCATGGATGTTTCTACTAATATATCTCCCTCTCCCTTCCTCTCTGAGGTCAATAAAAATATATATATTTTAAAAGAAAACTACGTTTGGGCTTTTCGACTCCCAATATTTTACGGGTCCTGAAAAAAATCGATCATGGCAAGTCTTGGGCAGCTCGGAACCAGGACGCCCCATGCCAACCACTCGGGTCCAACGTACCCAAGAGCCACCTGACAATAACGAAGCGCTTCTGGTTTTGTGGTCTCTCCCCTCACCCCGGCCCCCGCCCTCTCCACCCCGCAGGTCGCCAGGGCCCACGCACCCCGACAAGATGCCACGCCCCCGCGCGCCCTGGCGAGCGCTGTCCGCGGTGCTGATCCTGGCGTGGGCGGCGCCACCTCCCGCGGCGCGCGCCTGCCCGCACCCTTGCTCCTGCTACGTGCCCACCGAAGTCCACTGCACGTTCCGGTCCTTGGCAGCCGTGCCCGCGGGCATCGCCAACCACGTGGAGAGGATCAACCTGGGGTCGGTACCGCCTTCTTGGCGCGCGCGCGCGGGGCTCCCGGTCTGCGGGTGTATTGGGGCTGTTGCGCGGACCTGTGTGCGTAATTGTGCGTAATGGTGTGAAATTGTGCGTAACTGTGCGTAATTGTGCATAACTGGGCACGTGTGATCCTTTTAGTATCGCTCTTTCTAGAGTTAGGTGGTTCTGTTTTCTTCTTTTTTACATATTTTTTAATGCCCTTCCTGGTTGGTTTAAAGGATGGAGCGCGGACCTATGTGCGTAATCGTGCGTAATCGTGCGTAATTGTGCGTAATTGTGCGTAACTGGGCACGTGTGATCCTTTTAGTATCGCTCTTTCTAGAATTAGGTGGTTCTGTTTTCTTCTTTTTTACATATTTTTTAATGCCCTTCCTGGTGTGGCTCAGTGGATAGAGCGTCGGCTTGCAGACCAAAGGATCCCGGGTTCGATTCCGGTCCAGGGCACGGACCTCGGTGGCAGGCTCCTCCCCAGCCCAGTCGGGCGTGTGCAGGAGGCAACCAATAGATATATTGCTCTCACATCGATGTGTCTCTCTGTCTTTCCCTCTCTCTGAAAATCAATGGGAAAATATCCTCGGGTGAGGATGAAAAAATAAAATATATAAAATAAATAAAATGTAAAAAAATACATTTTTTTTTTATTGGTTTCAGAGAGGGAGCGAGAGAAACATCAACGATGGGAGAGAATCATGGATTGGCTGCCTCCTGCATGCTCCACAATGGGGATCAAGCCCGCAACCCGGGCCTGTGACCTGGCCGGGAATCGAACCCAGGACCTCCCGGTTCCTAGGTCGACGCTCAACCACTGAGCGTACTCTGTGCCTCATTATGGGCTTAACTTGATCAGACATCGTCCCTCTGGGCACTTAAATGAGTTCATCCATCATCTCTCACCACGGACATAAAGTTTTAAGAACAAAGCATCAATTGTAGAGACATTTCCCATGACGACAGTTCTTTAATATATTGGCGATATGAATGCCCATGGTACTTGCAGAAATATAAGATTACTAGAGGCCCGGTGCACAAAAAAATTGTGCACTCCGGAGGGGGGGTCCCTCAGCCCGGCCTGTGCCCTCTCGCCGTCTGGGACCTCTCGGGGGATGTCTGCCTGCTGGCTTAGGCCTGCTCCCTGGGGGATTGGGCCTAAGCTGGCAGTCAGACATCCCTCTGGCAGCCCGGCAGCCCTCGGGGGATGTCCACTTGCCAGCGGGGAGCAGACCTAAGCTGCAGTCGGACATCCTTAGCGCTGCTGGGGAGGCGGGAGAGGCTCCCACCACCACCGCCGTCCTGGCAGCCGTCAGCCTGGCTTGTGGCTGAGCAGAGCTCCCCCATGTGGGAGCGCGCTGACCACCAGGTGGCAGCTCCTGCATCGAGCATCTGCCCCCTGGTGGTCAGTGTGTGTCACAGCGACCGGTCATTCCCAGTCCTTCTGCTGTGAGGGTCAGTTTGCATATCACCCTTTTATTCTATAGGATTATTATTACTCGAGGCCCAGCGCACGAAATTGTGCATGGGTGGGGTCCCCAGGCCTAGCCTGCAATGAGAGCCATCTTCCGCCCACTCGCCAGTCGCCAGTCCCGCCCTGCCACCCCCCACCCGGATCCCCGTGGTTCCCCATTCGCCATCCTGTGATTGGAGCCTGCAGGCTGAGGCGGGGAGGGATGGAGAGGTGGTCAGTGCACCTCATAGCGACTGGTCCAGCGGTCGTTCTGGTCGTTACGCTGTTATGGTCGCTGGGCTTTTATTATATAAGATGGGTAATCCTCATCCTAACCTATATTCCCCATGGATTTTTAGAGAGAGTGGAAGGGAGGGAGGCGGATTTAGAGTGAGAAACATTGAAGGGAGAGAGAGACACACGGATTGGTTGCCTCTTGAACATGCCCGGGACCAGGGATCGAACCTGCAACCCAGGTATATACCCTGGACCGGGAATCCAACTCCAGACACTTTGTTGCATTGCTGGGGCTCTAACCATTGGGCAACACCCTCCAGGGCCATCATATGACTTAAGTGGATTCAGAAACGATGAAAGAATAACAAAAACAGCCCTGGCAGGTGTGGCTCAGTGGATAGAGCGTCAGCCTGCGGACCGAAGGGTCCCGGGTTCGATTCCCGGTCAAGGGCATGGACCTGGGTTGCGGGCACATCCCCAGCGGGGGGCGTGCAGGAGGCAGCTGATCGATGTTTCTCTCTCTCATCATCGATGTTTCTGACTCTCTATCCCTCTCCCCTCCTCTCCGTAAAAAAAATCAATAAAATATATTTTTCTTTAAAAAAAAGAATTATGGAAACAATCAGCGGAACGTCTCTGCGATTCTGCCTATTTGAGACCCTATAGGACAAAAGGCCGATATGCAGAATGTCCCCTTGGGAGTTCGGCCGCTCGCTGTGACATGCGCTGACCACCAGGGGGCGGCCCGGATCGCCGGCCAGGCCCGGGGACCCCACCCCTGCACGAATTTCGTGCACCGGGCCTCTAGCACCTATCGGGCTACGGGGCGTCCCAGAACTCACGCGCGATTCGAATTCGGCGTGAGCATGAACGGCAACCGCAACAACAAACACAAGCCTAATCTGACTCCGTTCACGGAACCGGGTTCCGGTGTCTGCCGCCCTCTGGTGCCAGCCCGCTCACGGCGCCTCCCCCTCCGCGCGCCCGGGTTTCAGGTTTAACAGCATCCAGGCCTTGGCGGAGGGCTCGTTCGCGGGGCTGACCAAGCTGGAGCTGATGCTGGTCCACGGCAACAACATCCCCAGCATCCCCGACGGGGCGCTCCGGGACCTCCGCGCTCTCCAGGTAACGCCCGCGTTTTATTTATCTTACTTTACTTATTTATTTATTTACCTTACTTTACTTATTTATTTATTTATCTTATTTTACTTATTTATTTATTTATCTTACTTTACTTATTTATTTATTTATCTTATTTTACTTATTTATTTATTTATTTAACTTATTTATTTATTTATCTTATTTTACTTATTTATTTATTTATTTAACTTATTTATTTATTTATCTTATTTTACTTATTTATTTATTTATCTTATTTTACTTATTTATTTATTTTATTTATTTATTTATCTTATTTTACTTATTTATTTATTTATTTATTTTACTTATTTATTTATCTTATTTTACTTATTTATTTATTTATTTTACTTATTTATTTATTTATTTATCTTATTTTACTTATTTATTTATTTATCTTATTTTACTTATTTATTTATTTATCTTATTTTACTTATTTATTTATTTATCTTATTTTACTTATTTATTTATTTATTTAACTTATTTATTTATTTATCTTATTTTACTTATTTATTTATTTATCTTATTTTACTTATTTATTTATTTTATTTATTTATTTATCTTATTTTACTTATTTATGTATTTATTTATTTTACTTATTTATTTATCTTATTTTACTTATTTATTTATTTTATTTATTTATTTATCTTATTTTACTTATTTATGTATTTATTTATTTTACTTATTTATTTATCTTATTTTACTTATTTATTTATTTTACTTACTTATTTATTTATTTATCTTATTTTACTTATTTATTTATTTTACTTATTTATTTATTTTATTTTACTGTTAATTTTTATTTTATTATTTATTTTAATTATTCGTTTTATTATTTTACTTTTACGGGTCTGCAGGCCGGCCAGCGCTCTATTCACCGAGCCAAACCAGCAAGGGCTGTATTTTATTTTATTTCATTATTTTATTTTTTGTTATATTCTATTTTATATTTTATTTTACTCATTTTATATTTTTCTTTTTATTTATTTTATTATTTTATTTTATGGGTCTGCAGGCCGTCGCTCTATTCACTGAGCCAAACCAGCAAGGGCTGCATGTTATTTTATTTTGTTTCATTTTATTTTATTTCATTTTATTATTTTATATTTTTCTTTTCTTTATTTGTTTTATTATTTTATTTTATTTTATTTTATATTTTATTTTGTATTTTTCTTTTCTTTTATTTATTTTATTTTTATTTTATTATTTTATTTTATCTATGTATCTATGTATCTATCATCTATCTATCTCTATATATCTATATCTATCTATGTATCTATCATCTATCTATATCTATCTATCATCTATCTATCTATCATCTATCTATCTATCATCTATCTATATCTATCCATCTATCTATCTATCATCTATCTATATCTATCTATCATCTATCTATATCTATCATCTATCTATCTATCTATCTATATCTATCTATCTATCTATCTATCTATCTATCTATCTATCTATCTATCTATGATCTATCTTTCTGTCTTTCTATCTAGTGATTGACAACATGGCATCCATGAAAGACAAAAATAAAAGAATGAAAGAAGAGTAGAAGTACTGAGGAGGAAATCGCTAGGAAATTGTTAAAAATAATAATAACAATATGAGCCCTAACTGCCTCAGTGGATAGAGCGTCGGCCTGCGGACTCAAGGGTCCCGGGTTCGATTCCTGTCAAGGGCACGGACCTTGGTTGCGGGCACATCCCCAGTAGGAGGGTGTCCAGGAGGCAGCTGATCAATGTTTCTCTCTCATCGATGTTTCTAACTATCCCTCTCCCTTCCTCTCTGTAAAAAATCAATAAAATATATTAAAATAAAATTAAATTAAATTAAAAAATAATAAAATAAAATAATAAGATAAAATAATAAAATAAAATAGAAAATAAAATAAAATAATAATAATAATACAATGTAATAAAATAAAATGATAAAATAAATAAAATAATAAAATAAAATAATGAAATAAAATAATAAAATAGAATAGAATAAATAATATTGAATAAATAAAATAAATAAAAATAAAATAATAGAATAGAACAAATAAAATAGAATAAATAAAATAGAATAAATAAAATAAAATAAATAAAATAAAATAAATAAAAAATAAAATAAAATAGAATAAATAAAATGATAAAATAAAATAATAAAATAGAATAGAATAAATAAAATAAAATAAAAAAATAATAATAAAATAAAATACAATAAAATATAATAAAATATAATAAAATAAAATAAAATAGAATAGAATAAATAAAATAGAATAAAATAAAATAAATAAAATAAAATAAATAAAAAATAAAATAATAAAATAGAATAGAATAAATAAAATAAAATAAATAAAATAATATAATAACATAATAAAATAAGATACAATAAAATACAATGAAATAAAATAAAATAAAATAATAAAATAAAATAAAATAATAGAATAAAATAAAATAATAGAATAAAATAATAAAATAAAATAATAAAATAGAATAGAATAAAATAAAATAATAAAATAATTGAATAAAATAAAATAATAAAATAAAATAAAATAGAATAAATAAAATAAAATAACACGCGGGATCCCCCGCCCGTCTGTCCCCTGTCGCCGCAGGTCCTCAAGTTCAGCTACAACAAGCTGCGCGTCCTGGGCGCCCACACCCTGCGCGGCCTGCGGAGCCTGGTGCGGCTGCACCTGGACCACAACCAGCTGGAGTTCCTGCACCCGCAGGCCTTCCTGGGCCTGACGTCCCTGCGGCTGCTGCACCTGGAGGGCAACCTGCTGCGGCAGCTGCACCCCGGCACCTTCGCCACCCTCGCCCTCCTGGGCCACTTCCCGCTCTCCAACGTGCGGCACCTGTACCTGGCGGAGAACCGGCTGCGGGCGCTCCCCGAGGGGCTGCTGCGCACCCTGCCGCTGCTGGACAACCTGTACCTGCAGGGCAACCCCTGGGCCTGCGACTGCGAGATGCGCTGGCTCCCGGCCTGGGCGGCCCAGGCCCCAGGTGAGACGGGGAGGCGGGCGCAGGCGGCTGTCCATCACCCCGGCCCAGGCCCCAGGTGAGGCGGGGAGGCGGGCGCAGGCGGCTGTCCATCACCCCGGCCCAGGCCGCAGGGGAGGCGGGGAGGCGGGCGCAGGCGGCTGTCCATCACCCCGGCCCAGGCCCCAGGTGAGGCGGGGAGGCGGGCGCAGGCGGCTGTCCATCACCCCGGCCCAGGCCGCAGGGGAGGCGGGGCGGCGGGCCCAGGCGGCTGTCCATCACCCCGGCCCAGGCCCCAGGTGAGACGGGGAGGCGGGCGCAGGCGGCTGTCCATCACCCCGGCCCAGGCCCCAGGTGAGGCGGGGAGGCGGGCCCAGGCGGCTGTCCATCACCCCGGCCCAGGCCGCAGGGGAGGCGGGGCGGCGGGCCCAGGCGGCTGTCCATCACCCCGGCCCAGGCCGCAGGGGAGGCGGGGAGGCGGGCGCAGGCGGCTGTCCATCACCCCGGCCCAGGCCCCAGGTGAGGCGGGGAGGCGGGCGCAGGCGGCTGTCCATCACCCCGGCCCAGGCCCCAGGGGAGGCGGGGAGGCGGGCGCAGGCGGCTGTCCATCACCCCGGCCCAGGCCCCAGGGGAGGCGGGGAGGCGGGCGCAGGCGGCTGTCCATCACCCCGGCCCAGGCCCCAGGGGAGGCGGGGAGGCGGGCGCAGGCGGCTGTCCATCACCCCGGCCCAGGCCCCAGGTGAGGCGGGGAGGCGGGCGCAGGCGGCTGTCCATCACCCCGGCCCAGGCCCCAGGGGAGGCGGGGAGGCGGGCGCAGGCGGCTGTCCATCACCCCGGCCCAGGCCGCAGGGGAGGCGGGGCGGCGGGCCCAGGCGGCTGTCCATCACCCCGGCCCAGGCCCCAGGTGAGACGGGGAGGCGGGCGCAGGCGGCTGTCCATCACCCCGGCCCAGGCCCCAGGTGAGGCGGGGAGGCGGGCCCAGGCGGCTGTCCATCACCCCGGCCCAGGCCGCAGGGGAGGCGGGGCGGCGGGCCCAGGCGGCTGTCCATCACCCCGGCCCAGGCCGCAGGGGAGGCGGGGAGGCGGGCGCAGGCGGCTGTCCATCATCCCGGCCCAGGCCCCAGGGGAGGCGGGGAGGCGGGCGCAGGCGGCTGTCCATCACCCCGGCCCAGGCCCCAGGGGAGGCGGGGAGGCGGGCACAGGCGGCTGTCCATCACCCCGGCCCAGGCCCCAGGGGAGGCGGGGAGGCGGGCGCAGGCGGCTGTCCATCACCCCGGCCCAGGCCCCAGGTGAGGCGGGGAGGCGGGCGCAGGTGGCTGTCCATCATCCCGGCCCAGGCCCCAGGTGAGGCGGGGAGGCGGGTGCAGGCGTCTGTCCATCACCCCGGCCCAGGCCCCAGGTGAGGCGGGGAGGCGGGTGCAGGCGTCTGTCCATCACCCCGGCCCAGGCCCCAGGTGAGGCGGGGAGGCGGGTGCAGGCGGCTGTCCATCATCCCGGGCACATGGCGAGGGGGGGGGGTGCCTTCTGTTATGTGTGATGCACCTTCTCCCTCCCTCCCTCCCTTCCTTCCTTCCTTCCTCATTTCTTTACTAGAGACCCAGTGCACGAATTCGTGCACCTGCAATGCATTCTTTCTCGCTCTCTTTCTCTCTCTCTCTCTTCCTTCCTTCCGTCCTTCCTTCCTTTCTTTCTTCTTTCTTCATTTCTTTACTAGAGACCCAGTGCATGAATTCGTGCACTTGCAATGAATTATTTCTTTCTCTCTCTCTCTCTTTCCTTCCTTCCTTCCTTCCTTCCTTCCTTCCTTCCTTCCTTCCTTCCTCTCTTTTTCTTTTTTCTTTTTCTTTCTTCATTTTTTATTTCTTTTTAAAAAAAATATATTTTATTGATTTTTCACAGAGAGGAAGGGAGAGGGATAGAGAGTTAGAAACATCGATGAGAGAGAAACATCGATCAGCTGCCTCCTGCACGCCCCCCACTGGGGATGTGCCCGCAACCCAGGTACATGCCCTTGACCGGGAATCGAACCCAGGACCCTTCAGTCTGCAGGCCGACGCTCTATCCACTGAGCCACACCGGTCAGGGCATTTTTTATTTCTTTACTAGAGACCCAGTGCATGAATTCATGCACTGCAATGCATTATTTCTTTCTCTCTCTCTTTCTCTCTTTCTCTCTTTCTTTCTTTTTCTTTCTTCTTTCTTCATTTCTTTATTTCTTTACTAGAGGCCCGGTGCACAAAATCGTGCACCAGTAGGGTCCCTAGGCCTGGCCTGCGGAGGCCGAAACTGGCTCTCCGACATCCCCTGAGGGGTCCCAGATGGCGAGAGGGTGCAGGCCAGGCCGAGGGACCCCACGGGTGCACGATTGGGGCCGGGGAGGGACGCGGGAGGTTGGCCAGCCGGGGAGGGACCGTGGGAGGACTCCAGGGCACGTCCGGCCCGTCTCGCTCAGTCCCGATTGGCCGGAACCCAGGAGCAAGCTCACCTATTGGTTTGAGCGTCTGCCCCCTGGTGGTCAGTGCGAGCGGTTGAACGGCCTCAGCATATCATTAGCATCTTACGCTTTGATTGCTTGAATGGCCGACCGGACGACCAGACACTTAGCATATGAGGCTTTTATTATATGGGATTTACTTCCTAGAGGCCCGATGCACAAAATTTGTGCCGGACTAGGCCTTCCTTCTCCAGCTGCTGGCACCAGCTTCCCTCTGGCACCTGGGACCCGGGATTCCCTCCCAGCCCTTTCTTTGTCCGGAAGGATATCTGGAAGGATGTCCGGAAGGATGTCTGGTCTAATGAGCCTGTTACGCTTTTATTATTATAGATCTTTAATACTCCCTCGAGGATATATTTTTATTTCTTTACTTCTTTATTATTAATCCTCATTCGAGGGTATTTTTTCTTTCTTTCATTCGTCCTTTCTTTTTCTTTCTTTATTGTTAATCCTCACCCAAGGATATTTTTTTATTTCTTTATTTTTTTATTTTTTAAAAATATCTTTTTATTGATTTCAGAGAGGAAGGGAGAGAGAGAGAGATGGACATATCCATGATGAGACAGAATCATGGATCAGCTGCCTCCTGCACGTCCCCTACTGGGGGTCAAGCCCTCCCTTTCATTTTGTCTATAAATCATTAGAGATCGCGGTTTGATTCCCCATCAGGGCACATGCCTGGCTTTCAGGCTCCATCCCCAGTCGGGGGCATGCAGGAGGTGGCCGACCCATGAGTCTCTCTCATCATGGATGTTGCTATCTCTCTCTCTCTCTCTCTCCCTTCTTCTCTGAAATCAACAGTAAAAATATATTAAAACTAGAGTCCCAGTGCACAAAATCGTGTGCGGGCAAGGTCCCTAGGCCTATCCTGCAATCAGGGCCACCCTCCGCCCGCTCGCCAAGTCCCCAGTCCCACCCTGCCGCCACCTACCCCCACCCTGCCGCCACCTACCCCGGTTCCCCATTCGCCATTCGGCAATCGGAGCCTGTGGGCCGGAGGGGAGGGACCGAGTGGTGATCAATACACCTCACAGCGGCTGGTCCAGCCATCATTCTGGTCATTACACCGCTATGGTCGCTGGGCTTTTATTATATAGACCAGTGGTCGGCAAACTCACTAGTCAACGGAGCCAAATATCCACAGTACGACGACTGAAATTTCTTTCGGGAGCCCAATTTTTTAAACTTAAACTAGATAGGTAGGTACATTGTGATTAACTTAATTAGAGGACTCCTAAGCTGGCTTTCGCCAAAAACGTCCTCAATCTGATGGAGATACGTTCGCAGAGGTCGACCCCTTCCAACTCTCCCATCCACACGCGTCTTGTAGATTTGTTTCGTCCGTCTCCTTTCCTTCATCCTCTCTCTGTGTCCACACCATCTCAGCACACCTTTCTCCATCCTCAACCCTACATCTTCTCTCCCTCCACAACCTTCCCTGAAATTCACTTCATCAACTTTACTTAACGTTTTCAGTCAACCTCGCACCGTGCGTGCGCGCCCGCACGAGGCATTTTGCGGAAGAGCCACGCTCCAGGGGCCAAAGAGCCGCATCTGGCTCGGGAGCCGCGGTTTGCCGACCCCCGGTCTAGGGTAAATGAACAAACCTGGATAGTCCCCACGCACCGTGCTCAAGGGATTTAAGGCCAGACAGGAAGGCACAGAGGCAAGGAGACGAGGGGTTAGGTCCTAACAGGGACGCACGCCAGGTGGGACGGCCGCCAAGCAAGTCTTTGCCCCTCACTCACAGCACGTCTCTCTGCTTCTCTGTCGCAGGGATCCTCAAATGCAAGAAAGACAAGGCCTACGAGGGCGGCCAGCTCTGTGCCACCTGCTCCAGCCCGACAGCCTTGCGCGGACACGAGATCCACACCCTCGATAGCATCCCGTGCGCGCGACCGTCCATCGTGTCCCCTCTGAGGGCCAACGCGACCGCCGGCAGCAGCGCCGAGGAGGACCGGGACGAAGACGAGGACGGCGACGGCCCGCCGCCCCCCGCGACGGACCCGCCGTCCCCACCGTGGGCCATCTCGCTGAACATGACGGACGAGCACGGCAACACGGTGAGCCTGGCCTGCGAGATCAGGAGGCCGTCGGGCCTGGGCCGGGTCCAGCTGAACCAGACCGAGTCCCAGGGCCTGGACGTCAACGCCACGGTCGCCCTGGACCTGGAGTGCCCCATGACGCGGGAGAACTACGAAAGGCTGTGGAAGCTCATCGCCTACTACAGCGAGGTGCCCGTCACGCTGCACCAGGAGCCCGTGCCCGGGCCGGACGCCGGAGTAGACACCTACCAGTACAGGCAGGACGCCGACGACGACGCCCTGTACTACACGGGCGTCCGGGCCCGCGTCCTGGCCCGGCCGGCCTGGGTCCTGCAGCCGCGCATCGACCTGCAGCTCAACCGCCGGCGGAGCACGTCCAAGAAAGTTCTGCTGTCCTACCAATCTCGGTTCTCCCTCACCGTGTCCGGCACCGACGCCGGGCAGTCCCGCGGCCGCAGCTGGGTCATGATCGAGCCCGGGCGAGACGTGCGGAGAGCCCAGACGGTCCTCGAAGGGTCTCCGTGCCAGCTCAGCTGCAACGTGAAGGCGTCCGAGAGCCCCTCCATCTCCTGGGTGCTCCCCGACGGCTCCGTGCTGAAGGCGCCCACGGACGACCCGGACGGAAGGTTCTCCATCCTGACCAGCGGCTGGCTGAGGATAAAATCGACGGAGCGGGCCGACTCGGGCGTCTACCAGTGCGTGGCCCGGGTGAAGGACGAGACGGACCGCCTGGCGTACCGGGTCCTCGTGCAGCCTCGCACGGTGCGGCCCACGGAGGGACACGCGGTGACCGTCGCCAAGAACCCCGGGGAGCCCCTGGAGCTGCCTTGCCAGGCGCTGGCCGTCCCCGAGGCCCAGCTCAGCTGGATTCTCCCCAACCAGAGGATCGTCCACGAGTTGGCCAACACCTCCCACGCCTACGTCTTGCCCAACGGGACGCTCTCCATCCCCGCGGTCCGCGTGGGCGACGGAGGCTACTACCGATGCGTGGCCGTCAACCAGCAAGGGGCCGACCAGTTCACGGTGGGGGTCACCGTGAGCAGGAAAGGGTCGGGCGGGGCGTCCAAACGAGGCCGGCGCCCGGGTGGGAAGGCCCTGGCCAGGCCCAGAGGGGGTGTCGTCGAGGACGAAGGGGGCTCGGGCGTCGGCGGGGACGATACCCCGTCGTCGAGCAGGGTCCTGCACCCAAAGGACCAGAAGGTGTTTCTCCGCCCGAAGGAGGACCCCAAGACCAAGAAGGGGCGAAGGAAGCCAAAACCCTGGAAGCACGCCGAGAGGGAGCCCGAGGCCACCATCGCCGAGGGCCGCAGGGCCTTCGAGTCCCGGCGGAGGGTCAACGTGGCCAGCAAGCAGATCAACCCCGACCACTGGGCGGATATCTTAGCCCGGGTCCGTGGGAGGAACGCCCCCAAGGGCACGGGCGGGCCCGAGGCCGCCGTGGAGACGGCCACCGCGCCGTCGGAGAGCGGAGAGGCCACGCCCGTCCCGCCCGTCGCGTCTCCTCCCTCGGTGTCCCCGTCGGCGGCGGCCCAGACGACAGCCAGCGCTGAGGAATTCTCGGCGGATGCTCTGTCATTTGGGGAGGAAGAGCCGGTTTCCAGGACCGCTTCCGCCCCCGGGAGGAGGCCCGACCGAGGCCGGGCTGGCGTCCTCACGGCTGAAGCCAACGCGACCGGCACCCATCTGCGAGAATCCGACGACGGCGACGATGAGGTTCCTGCAGAGACCCAGGGTCTACCTCAGATGGCCGTGGACTCCCAGTGGACCGTGGCCACGACAGGGACGTCGGATATGCCTTACGAGTCTTCGACGCCACAGATCCTGGACCCGGCCTATGAGGAGTCCACCGGTGATCACATCGCCACGGATGACTGGTCTACCGTAGATGTCGGCCCCAACATCGCCACGGACGACTGGTCTACCATAGGCATTGGGCCTATGCCAGAGCCTACGTCCCGTGAGAATGCGTCTCCCTCGGTGGCCACCTCCTGGGGCGAATCGGACCTCATGCCATCCGTGGACCCAGCATTGGATGAGGATCAGACAGAAGGACAGGCGTCCAGACTTGACACTCCAACGCCCACCTTGGCCGTGGTTGAGTCAGGGCCATCAGAGCGATCTGGCGATCTCGCAACACGAGGACACAAAGAGGAAGAGGCGGACGTCCCCCAGTTCGTGAGCCATGGTTTCAGCCCTCAAGGCAGCCCATGGATCACAACGGGCACAGAGGAGAACTCGCGGAAGCTTCCGGAAGGAGACACGCCGGAGAGGGGGCCCACCAGCTCCCGTGGATCCGAGAGGAAGCGTCAGGGCGTTGAGTCTGTCGAATCGACTGCGTCGCTTGGCTCTCTAGTTGACGAGGGCCCCGTCGCCGTCGGCACCATCGCGCCCACCCCAGAGGTCACCTGGCCATCTGCGCCCACCACCGCTCCCCCTTCCCAAAAAAGGCCCCACGGGAGGAGGAGGCCGCGGCCCCACAGATTCCGACACCGGCATAAGCCAACCCCACCCTCGACGTTCATCCCCACAGCCACCTTCTCGGCTGGACCCGCCGACGTACCCGGAGCCAAGACCCCCGGGCGAGTGGATGGTTCGCTGGTTCCTACCTCCTGGGGGGAGAGTACGGTTGGGATCCCCAAACAGGTGGACCCCGTAACCAAGGGGACCCCATGGAGGAAGCACGGTAGGAGGCCAAACAAACACCGATATGGCACCTCGACAGCGAGCCCCGCGGCCTCTACAGCCCAGCCCAGTCCGTCTTCGGAAAAGACGGCTACAGATGGTACCACTCCCCGGCCGGAAACGGCCCTGGTGTCTACAACCGTCTCCCAGAGAACTGGGGACCCCCGTGAGACCACTAGAGCGGCAGAATACAGGACCACCACCCCCAAGATGCACGTGTCTCGCGATGCAACCCAAGAGACAACGCCAGCCACGTACATGCCCGTATCGGACGGAAAAGAAACGGAGAATTCAAGTGTCTACAACGTCCATGACAACATAAGCGAGTCCGTCACTGATGTCACATCACCTCCTGGCTTTGAGGTCCCCGCCGCGGGGGAAATTAAGAAGGAATCCCGTCCTTCCAGCGTTCCAGGCACGGAGAGCTGGACTCCACCGAGGACAGCCCCGCCTGGGGGTCCGCAGACAGACACCCCCGTGCCCCCCTCTTTGGAGACCCTCACGCACCCCTCATCCTTTTCCCAAGACTCGGGGGACCCGGATCTCCCCTCTGATGTCCCCCCTTCCCTGGCGCTCTCTACACAGGAAGACGTTGTTGCTTCCACTGCTCGGAGCACAGATGTAGAGGCGACTTCACGTTGGGCCGGATCCACCATCCGTGGCCGGGGTCCTCACGAAACCACCCCGGCTCCCGTCCGTCCCGCAACGCGACCCCAGCATCCCGTCCTCACTCCGGCCCCCGTGGGGGAGTCAGCGACCCCGTTCGCACCCACGAGTCTTGGGGAGCCAACCACTACCACCGAGCCCGCCCATCTCACGTCGAGCCCGCCACCTCCAACGTCAACGGGTCCCAAGGACCGCGTCCTCCTCAATTCTGTGGGGGGCCCCGAACCCCAAACTGCCCCCGGGAAGAAGGAGGAGGTGACCCAGCACACGTGGTGGCGAGGAAACGAATTATCCACCCCCTCGCCCAAGAGGGGTCCATTTCACGTCACCCCGAAACAGGAGGCAGGGAGGGAAGTCTTAGACGAGAGGACGAAGGACATTGTTCTACGCGGCCCCGATGGTCACCACCATCCCGGTGGGAGAGTCCAAGTTCTCCACCAACCGGCCAGAGCTCCCCCGAGAGGGACGACGAGGCCACCCCACGGGACCACCCAGAGCCCCTTCAGATACCTCGCGACGTTCCAGCCCCCTCGCCACGGGACCAACAAGCCGGGCATCACCGCGTACCCCTCCAGGGTTTTGTCGGACAAGAAGCCCTGGACGACGACAACGTTCTCCAGCCCGGCCACCGCGGGCCCGTGGCGCACGTCCACGCCTCACAAGGTCACGGACCACGGGGCGGACCGATTCCACGGCCACTCCAGAGGGTTTGGGCACAACAGCCTCCCGGATCTGAGAGACCCCGTGGGCCGGCCGCCCAACGCAAGGGTCCCTCATCACTCCGACGGAAGATTCCCTTTCTTCTCCAACCGGACGTTCTCTTTCCCACAGTTGGGCGTCACCCCAAAGACCCAGCCCCCCACCTCCCCCGCCCCAGGGCTGAGAGACAGAGCCGTCAACCCGGGTGCCTACAATCGGATCCACACTCAGACCATCACCCACGTGGACTTTGGCCCGCCAGCACCCCCGTCACTGCCCCGTCCCAGGACCGTGTCCCCCCCTTCCACCAACGTCCAGAACAGCCCGGTGGTCTACCCCACCCGGAACGCCGTCCCCTTCCTGACTTCCCCCGGCCCTCCGTCCGGAAGCTTCCATCCGAGCGGCTCCAAGCTCTTCTCCGCGGGGGGGCCGCCGGCGTCTAAATTCTGGACCCTTGGAGAGAAGCCACAGATCACCACCAAGTCCCCCCAGACCGTGACCGTCACGGCCGAGACCGACGTCGCCATCCCGTGCGAGGCCACGGGGAAGCCCAAGCCTTTTGTCACCTGGACCAAGGTTTCTACAGGTAGGGCGTTGAAGCGGCTGCATTTTTTACAAAAAATCTTTGATAGAGGCCCGGTGCACAGATTCGTGCACGGGTGGGGTCCCTCGGCCTGGCCTGCGGGGATCCGGCCGAATCCGGCTCTGCGACATCCCCCGAGGGATCCCGGATTGCGAGAGGGCGGTTCTCGGGTGACGCACCCCAGAATCGGGCTCCCTCCTCTCTCAGCAGCTCCTGTGTTGAGCATCTGCCCCCTGGTGGTCAGTGCACGTCGTAGCTACCGGTCAGACAGTTGTTCAGTTGGACGGTTGCTTAGCCTTTTGTATATATATATATAGACTAGCGACCCGGTGCATGAAATTCATGCACAGGTTGGGTCCCTAGACCTGGCTGGCTGCCGGCTGCTGGCTGGGGCATTCCTACATTCTGTGCTGCCTCCTGGTGGTCAGCGCATGTCATAGCGAGCAATCCAACTCGAGGGGACACTTTGCATATTAGGCTTTTATATAGATAGATTGATTGATTTCAGAGAGGAAGGCAGAGAGAGAGAGAGAGAGAGAGAGAGAGAGAGAGAGAGAGAGATTGAGAAACATCCATGATGAGAGAGAATCATGGATCGGCTGCCTCCTGCACGCCCCCTACTGGGGATCGAGCCCACAACCTGGGCATGTGCCCCTGACCGGGAATAGAACCTTGACTTTGTGGTTCATATGTCGATGCTCAACCATTGAGCCATGCCAGCTGGGTGGGTCTCTGTTTCGATAAGACAGCTGATCGAACCTGGGAGGGAACCTCATACCATCCTTGCTCCAGTGGGTCTTAGCAATGTTGGTAGCTCCCAAACATTAGGCGCTGACTGGGAATCGAACCCTGACCTCCTGGTTCATAGGTCGACTTCTTTGATCAGCTCAGCCTTTGATGTCGAACATTTCGTAATGATTTTTTTCCCCCTGAGGAATGTTTGCTGGAATTAGCTAATGGGGACGCCGTGGGCTTTTTGTTCTAAAAGGAAGGGGGAGAGAGAGAGAGACACACACACACACACACACCAGTGATTTTATTATTATTCTCGTCTCTGTTGTTTTGTTCATATATCTAATTTCCCTCTTCCCTTTCCTTGCTCATTTTTTGTCTTTTTTTCACTACTCAATTTTTAAGAATATTTTTATTGATTTCAGAGAGAGGAAGGGAGAGAGAGAGAGAGAGAGAGAAACATCCATGATGAGAGAGAGTCATGGATCGGCTGCCTCCTGCACGCCCCCTACTGGGGATGGAGCCTGCAACCAAGGCATGTGCCCTTGATTAGAATCGAACTGTGACCTCCTGGTTCATAGGTCGATGCTCAACCCCTGAGCCACAGGCCCGGCTCTCATGGCATTTTAATCCACTCCTCTATAGACGGGCACTTGGAATGTTTCCAGATCTTAGCTATGGTGAATTGTGCTGCTATGAACATAGGGGTGCATATATCCTTTCTGATGGGTGTTTCTGGTTTCTTGGGATGCAGTCCTAGAAGTGGGATCACTGGGTCACATGGGAATTCCATCTTTAGTTTTTTGAGGAAACTCCATACTGTTCTCCACAGTGGCTGCCCCATCTGCCTTCCCAACAGCAGTGCAGGAGGGTTCCTTTTTCTCCTCATCCTCTCCAGCACTTGTCGTTTGTTGATGTGTGGATGGTAGCCATTCTGACAGGGGTGAGGCGGTACCTCACTGTCGTTTTAATTTCCTTTCTGCTGTGGCAGTGTTATCTATATAATAAAGAGGCAATATGCAAAGTGACTGTCATGCCCTCACAAGATGGCTGCCTATGACAGGGCCAGCAGGGGTGTTACTGAAGGATGACCAGATGACTGAACAGCAGGCTGCATGGGGTGACCAGGCCAGCGGGGGGGCCGTGAGGGGCGACCAGGCTAGCAGGGGGGGCAGTTGGGGTGACCAGGCCAGCAGGGGGAGGGCAGCTGGGGGAGACCAGGTCAGCAGAGGGGGGCAGTTAGGGGTGACCAAGCAGGCCGGCAGGTGAGCGATTAAGAGCCAGCAGTCCAGGATGGTGAGAGGGATGTCTGACTGCTGGCTTAGGCCCGATCGGACCTAAGCCGGCAGTCGGACATCCCCCGAGGGGTCCCAGATAGGAGAGGGTGCAGGCTGGGCTGAGGGAACCCCAATGCCCCCTCACACACCAATTTTGTGCACCGGGCCTCTAGTATTTACATACTCTTGGATATGTACTAGTATTTTACACACACACAGACACACGTGAACCATATTAACAGAGTCATTCTCAATGACTATAAAAAAGTTTCAAGCCATTTATGGGAGCTTAGAGGAATCGGCTACTTTCTCATGTGAAAACTGGGCGTATCTGGAATCCTTTTCAGATGGTGCCTGGGCAGCCCGGCTGGCGTGGCTCAGTGGTTGAGCATCGACCTGTGAACCAGGAGGTCACAGTTCGATTCCCAGTCAGGGCACATGCTCGGGTTGTGGGCTCGATCCCCAGTAGGGGGTGTCCAGGACGCAGCCGGTCCATGAATCTCATCATGGATGTTTCTCTCTCTCCCTTTCTCTCTCTGAAATAAATTATATATATAAATTTTTAAGAGCCCAGCTGGTGTGGCTCAGTGGTTGAGCATCAACCCATGAACCAAGAGGTCACCATTAGATTCACCATCAGGCCACATGCCCCGGTTGCGGGCTCCATCCCCAGTAGGGGGCGTGCAGGAGGCAGCGGATCCACGATTCTCTCTCATCATCCATGTTTCTATCTCTCTCTTCCTCTCTGTATTCAATAAAAATATGCTTTTTTTTTTTTTTTAAAAGAGGGTCGTTTCTCTGGATTCTGACAGTCCCTGGTGTTTCCCTCCCAGGCGCCCTCATGACACCCAACACCCGGGTCCAGCGCTTCGAGGTCCTGAAGAACGGAACCTTCGTCATCCGCCAGGTCCAAGTCCAGGACCGCGGCCAGTACGTGTGCACCGCCCAGAACCTGCACGGCGTGGACCGGCGCGCGGTCCTGCTCTCGGTGTCGGTCCAGCAGCCCCAGATCCTCGCCTCCCACTACCAGGACGTCACCGTCTACCTGGGCGACACCATCGCCATGGAGTGCCTGGCCAGGGGCACCCCCGCGCCCCAGATCTCCTGGATCTTCCCGGACCGCCGGGTGTGGCACGCCGTGTCCCCCGTGGAGGGCCGGGTCACGCTGCACGCAAACCGCACCCTCTCCATCAAAGAGGCCTCCTTTGCCGACCGCGGCGTGTACAAGTGCGTCGCCAGCAACACGGCGGGCGCGGACAGCCTGGCCATCCGCCTCCACGTGGCGGCCCTGCCCCCCGTGATCCACCAGGAAAAGTGGGAGAACATCTCGCTGCCCCCTGGGCTCAGCGTCCACATCCACTGCAGCGCCAAGGCCGCGCCCCCGCCCGCGGTGCGCTGGGTGCTCCGCGACGGCACCCACATCCGCCCCTCCCAGTTCCTCCGCGGGAATCTCTTCGTCTTCCCCAACGGGACCCTCTACATCCGCAACCTGGCGCCCAAGGACAGCGGGCGCTACGAGTGCGTGGCCGCCAACCTGGTGGGCTCCGCGCGCAGGACGGTGGAGCTGACGGTGCGGCGCGCGGCGGCGGCGGCCAACGCGCGCATCACGGGCACCTCCCCGCAGAGGACCAACGTGCACTACGGGGGGACGCTCCGGCTGGACTGCAGCGCCTCGGGGGACCCCTGGCCGCGCATCCTGTGGAGGCTGCCGTCCAAGCAGATGATTGACACCTTCTTCAGGTACGTGCGCCCCTGGCCCCTGGCCCCTGGCGTGCCATCCATCCACCCACCATTGCGCTCCTGTGCGCCATCCATCCACCCACCATTGCGCTCCTGTGCGCTATCCATCCACCCACCATTGCGCTCCTGTGCGCTATCCATCCATACACCATTGCGCTCCTGCGCGCCATCCATCCATCCACCATTGCGCTCCTGTGCGCTATCCATCCACCCACCATTGCGCTCCTGTGCGCTATCCATCCATCCACCATTGCGCTCCTGCGCGCCATCCATCCACCCACCATTGCGCTCCTGTGCGCTATCCATCCACCCACCATTGCGCTCCTGCATGCTATCCATCCATCCATTCACCATTGCGCTCCTGTGCGCTATCCATCCATCCACCATTGCGCTCCTGCCACCATCCATCCACCCACCATTGCGCTCCTGCGTGCTATCCATCCATCCATTCACCATTGCGCTCCTGTGTGCTATCCATCCATCCATCATTGCGCTCCTGTGCGCTATCCATCCATCCACCATTGCGCTCCTGCGTGCTATCCATCCACCCACCATTGCGCTCCCGCGCGCCATCTATCCATCCATCCATCATTGCGCTCCTTTGCGCCATCCATCCATCCACCATTGCGCTCCTGCCACCATCCATCCATCCACCATCGTGCTCCTGTGCGCCTCTCCTTTCGCGGATGGAGACAGTCCCATCCGGGACAGGTCTTCTTGGGGCCGTCCTTGGGAAGGATGAAGGCGCACAGGTCTTGCTCCCCGTGCGCGCTGGTTCAGGGGGGACATTCGTTTTTCACACAAGGATGTCTGGTCTTTATAAGCTAGAGTGCCTGTTGGGCTAGCCCCACATAGGTCCTCTCTCTCTCTCTCTCTCTCTCTCTCTCTCTCTCTCTCTCTCTCTCTCTCCCCCTCGTTAAACCTAGAATATTTTTCCCATTGATTTTTTTAAAATATATTTTTACTGATTTCAGAGAGGAAGGGAGAGGGAGAGATAGAAAATATCAATGATGAGAGAGAATCATTGATCGGCTGCCTCCTGCACACCCACTACTGGAGATGTGCCCGCAACCAAGGCACATGCCCTTGACCGGAATCGAACCCAGGACCCTTCCGTCCGCAGGCCGACGCTCTATCCACTGAGCCAAACCGGTCAGGGCTTTTTTTTTCTTTTTACTTTTTTTCAAAAAATTATTTTTTTATTGATTTCAGAGAGGGAGAGAGAAACATCCATGAAGAGAGGGAATCATGGATCGGCTGCCTCCTGCATGCCCCCTCCTGGGGATCATGCCCGCAACCCGGGCAGGTGCCCTTGACCGGGAATCGAACCCGGGACCCTTCCGTCCGCAGGCCCACGCTCTATCCACTGAGCCACACCAGCTGGGGCTGTGGGGACGTGCGTGGAGGTGGCGTTGGCCCGCCTGAGGCAGCAGGGAATACGAAAGAATGCCCCTCAGGCCACACTGAAACCATTCTACCCGTATCTCTCTCCCTGTAAATCATCAGCGGTGACATCTGACTATTTATCGTCCTCGTTCCGGGTAATTAAACAACCCACGTCTGTTTGATGAGCGAGAGGCGCCTGGCCCTGGGGACACACGGGGGACGTTTAAACATGCAGATATGTTGGAACTCCCAGGGGTGTGTGGGCACAGCCATGGTTCACAGTGACTCATTTCATTCTGATTACGATCGGGGCTGGGAGCCTGGGTTTTGTCTTATTTGTGTTGTTTATTTTACATTTTAATCATTTTCATCTGAAAGAATTGATCGCTCGCGCTAGCTGGTGTGGCTCAGTGGATAGAGCGTCAGCCGGTGGACTGAAGGGTCCCGGGTTCGAATCTGGTCAAGGGCACAGGCCCGGGTTGGGGGCTTGATCCCCAGTAGGGGGCGTGCAGGAGGCCGCCGGTCCATGATTCTCATCGTTGACCTCTCTCTCTCTCTCTCTCTCTCTCTCTCTCTCTCTCTCTGTCTCTGGAATCAATAAAAATATATTTCAAAAGCGTAGAAACAGCGTCTGAAGCATATTTTCTCCGCCCCTAGGGAGAACTTCATCTGTTTATGAGGGCAACTCCCATTCGTTCTCTCTATGATGGCAGCATTTTCACTGATTTGAGCAGTAAAATAAATGCTGGATGGGCACATAGACACACTGACAGGACTGATAGCTTAGATTGCATTTCACATTAAATATATATATATATACATACACACACACACACACACACACACACACACATCCTAATATATAAAAAGCCAGGGACCGTCACGACCAAAACAACCAGATGGACAACCAAAACGCAGGCTGCATGGGCAGGGGGGTTAGTGAGGGGCGACCAGGCTGGCATGGGGCCTAACCCAGCAGTCAGACCTCCCCCAAGGGGTCCTGAATTGGAGAGGGTAGAGGCTGGGCTGAGGGGACAATTGCCCCCCCTACCCTGTGCACGAATTTCATGCACCAGGCCTCTAGTATAGATATCTATATATTTATAGATATCTATAGATATATAGAGATATATGTCATTTATTGATTTTAGAGAGAGGAAGGGAGAGAGAGAAACATCAATGATGAGCGAGAATCATCATTGATCAGCTGTCTCCTGCACACCCCCTACTGGAGGTCGAGCCCACAACCCCCGGCCTGTGCCTTTGACCGGGAATCGAATCCATGACCTCTGCTCTGGTGGGCTTGGCTCAGGGGATAGAGCGTCGGCCTGCAGAGCAAAGGGTCCCGGGTTCGATTCCAGTCAAGAGCACATTCCTGGGTTGCAGGCTCCTCCCCGGCCTGGACTCTGGTCAGGGCGTGTGCAGTAGGCCAGCCATCGATGTGTTTCTCTCACATGGATGTTTCTCTCTGTCTTTCGGTCTCTCTTCCGCTCTCTCTTAGAAGATCAATGGGCAAATATCTTTGGGTGGGGATTAGCACACACAGAGATGAAGAAGATGACGGAGAAGGAAGAGAAGGAGGAGGAGGAGGAGGAGGAGGAGGAGGAGGAGGAGGAGGAGGAGGAGGAGGAGGGAAACCATGACCTCCTGGTTCATAGGTCAACGCTCAACCCCTGAGCCACCCCAGGCAGGGCCCCGACCACCCAGGGGCCCACACCCTTCGACACCCTGACCCCTCATGCCTCTCCCTTCTCTTCCTCCCTCAGCTTGGACCCCCGCGTCCGGGTGTTCGCCAACGGGACCCTGGTGGTCACCTCCGTCACCGACAGAGACGCGGGCGACTACCTGTGCGTCGCCCGCAACCAGGTGGGCGACGACTTCGTGGTCCTGCGGGTCAACGTGGTCATGCGACCCGCCAGGATCGAGCAGCGGGAGGCCAACGACCACCGGGTCCTGTACGGGGGGGACCTCAAGGTGGACTGCGTGGCCTCCGGCCTCCCCAACCCCGAGATCTCCTGGAGCCTCCCCGACGGGAGCCTGGTGAACTCCCTCCTGCAGGCGGACGACAGCGGCGCCCGCACCAAGCGCTACGTCGTGTTCAACAACGGCACCCTCTACTTCAACGAGGTGGGCCTGCGCGAGGAGGGGGACTACACCTGCGTGGCCGAGAACCAGGTGGGCAAGGACGAGATGACGGTGCGCGTCAAGGTCATGACGGCGCCCCCCTCCATCAGGAACAAGACCTACGCGGTCGTCCGCGTCCCCTACGGCGACGTGGCCACCGTGGCCTGTGACGCCAAAGGGGAGCCCCCGCCCACGGTGGCCTGGCTGTCCCCCGCCAACAAGCTCATCCCCAGCTCCTCCGACAAGTACCAGATCTACCAGGACGGGACCCTGCTCATCCAGAAAGCCCAGCGCTCCGACAGCGGCAACTACACGTGCGTCGCGCGCAACACGGCCGGCGAGGACCGCAAGGGGGTGTGGATCCAAGTCCACGTCCAGGCCCCCAGGATTAACGGGCTCCCCGACGCCCTGACCACCGTGCGCGAGGTGGCCCCCGCGGGGAGCCGCAAGCTCATCGACTGCCGGGCCCAAGGCGTCCCCACCCCGATGGTCTTCTGGGCGTTCCCCGAGGGGGTCGTCCTGCCCGCGCCTTATTTCGGCAACCGGGTGACCATCCACCGGAACGGGACGCTGGACATCAGGAGCCTGAGGAAGAGCGACTCGGTCCAGCTGACGTGCATCGGGCGCAACGAGGGCGGCGAGGCCAAGATGACGGTGCAGCTCACCGTCCTGGAGGCCGCGGAGAGGCCGGGGTTCCACGACCCGGTGGACGAGAAGATCGTGGCGGCGGCCGGCCACACCATCAGCCTCAACTGCTCGGCGTTCGGCACCCCGACACCCACGCTGGTGTGGGTCCTGCCCAACGGAACCGAGCTCCCCGGCGGCCAGCAGCTGCAGCGGTTCTTCCACAAACGCGACGGGCGGCTCCACATCAGCGGCCTGTCGGCGGCGGACGCGGGCGCCTACCGCTGCGTCGCGCGCAACGCGGCCGGACACACGGAGCGCCTGGTGGCCCTCAAGGTGGGCGCCTCCCCGCCGCCGCCCGAGGCCCAGAAGCAGTACCGCAACCTGGTGAGCATCGTCCACGGGGAGACCCTGCAGCTCCACTGCGCGCCCCCGGGGAGCCGCCAGGGGACCCGCCAGGCGCGCATCTCCTGGACGCTGCCCAACGGGGCGTCGCTGCAGGGGATCCAAACGCGGGGGCGCACGTCCCTGTGGGACAACGGTACCCTCACCGTGCGGGAGGCGTCCGTGTTCGACCGGGGGACCTACGTGTGCAAGGCGGACACGGAGTACGGCCCTTCCGTGGTCACCTTCCCCGTCATCGTCATCGCCTACCCGCCCCGGATCACCAGCGAGCCCACGCCCGTCATCTACACGCGCGCGGGCGGCACCGTGAAGATGAGCTGCATGGCGATGGGGCTCCCCAAAGCCGAGATCACCTGGGAGCTCCCCGACAGGTCGCACCTGACCGCGGGCACCCAAGCGCGCCTGTACGGGCACAGGTTCCTTCACCCGCAGGGGTCCCTGACCATCCAGCAGGTGACGCAGAGGGACGCGGGCTTCTACAAGTGCACGGCCAAGAACCTCCTGGGCACGGACTCCAAGACGACCTACATCCACGTCTATTAAGACAGGAAACCACGCCGAGCTGGTGTGGCTCGGTGGATGGGGCCCCGGCCTTGCGGACCGGAGGGTCCCGGGTTGGATGGCACAGGCCCGGGTGGCGGGCTCCCCTCGCTAGTAGGGAGCGTGCAGGAGGCAGCCGGTCCATGGCTCTCTCTCATCGTTGGGTGTTTCTCTCTCTCTCCCTCTCCTTCTCCCTTCCTGTCTCTCTCTCTCTCTCTCTCTCTAATCAATAAAAATCTATTTAAAAAAATAAAAAGAAACAGGAGTGGGAGATCGGGGTCCCACCATCATTGCTTAGGAACGTGGAGCAGTTTCATGGGTTTGGAAAGCCATGGGAGGCGGGGGGGGGGGGGGGGGGAGTCTACCAGCGATGGCGAACCTATGACACGCGTCCCAGAGGCGACACGCGAACTCGTTTCTTCGATTTTTCTTTGTTCAATGGCATTTAAATATATAAAATAAATATCAAACGTATACGTCTTTGTTTTACTCTGGTTGCAAAGGTCAAAAAAATTTCTATAGGTGACACGGCCCCAGAGTCGAGTGAGGTTTTTTTCAAAACGCTGGCTCGCCGAGCTCAAAAGGTTCGCCATCGCTGGTCTAGAGTTCTAACACCATTTGGCACCGGGCAAGGGGACCTCAAGGTTGGGTGTCTGGTTGGTGGTGACCTTGACCAGTGGGAAAGCCACTCAGACGGGGAAGGGAGGGCACAGCCTCTCCCAGGACTTTCCCCTGTGTTTACCGTGAACGTGGTCTCATGTGGCGTGATTTCCACGGGACCCGGGAAAGAATGGAGATTTCTGCCTGGCCAACGACACCCAGAAACGTCAATGTGTGTCTGTAGGGTGCCTGAGGGGCATTCGCTGGGAATGAACCGCAGACAGGAACAGTGGCTAATCATCTCCCCTCCCTGGCTAACCCGCTACCGTTTTCCGGGAGAACATTCTAGAAGACCAGTTTTACAATTTAGAACGTTCTTAACCTGTGGGTCGCCACCCCTTTGGGGGTCAAACGGCCCTTTCCCAGGGGTCGCCTCAGACCGTTGGAAAACACATCTATAATTGCATATTGTTTCTGTGATTGATCACGATGCTTTCATGATGGTTTTGTGATTAATCACTACGCTTTCATGATGTTCAATTTGTCACAAGGAAATTGGGGGTCACCACAGCATGAGGAGCTGTATTAAAGGGTCGTGGCGTTAGGAAGGTTGAGAACCGCTGGTTTTTAGAACGTCTGTCACTTCCAAACTCCAGTTGGCCCAAAAAAGAGCTTGGAACCAGAATTATTTAAAAAATGTTGTTTTTTTAAATATATTGATTTTGGAGAGAAAGAGAGAGAGAGAGAAAAAGAAAGAAACATCCATGATGAGAGCGAATCATGGATCAGCCGCCTCCTGCACGCCCCCCACTGGGAATGGAGCCCAAAACCCAGGCATGTGCCTTTGACCGGGACTCGAACCCGGGACCTCCTGGTTCCTAGGTCGACGCTCAACCACTGAGCCATGCCGGCCGGGCAAAACAATTTTAAAAAAAAAAATGTACAAGTTTCCTACCATACAGCTACCATTTTATATATGAAAGCACTCTTTCCCCCACCTCCCCTGCCCGAAAGTCACTTTTTCTATAAATATATTTTATATATATGTTTTCTTTCTAATTAGACGATGAGGCTAGAAAGAGAAAGGAACCCTTTCTGTCTCATTAAACAGAATAAATTATTGGTCTTTACAAGGCTGGGAGACTTTGGAGCAGGCATGGAAATGCAATTACGAAATTTCGCGCCCCCCCACCCCCACCCCCCGACTTCCTTCCCATTGAGACACCCTGATCGTGTGACAGTTCCCGGAGGCCCCGGGAGCTGTGGGGACGGAGGGGATATTGGATTTCCTACTTTGTCAAGTTTATGGGAAGGCCTCCAGCGGGGGTGGCGGAGAGAGGAAGGAAGGCGAGAGCTCAGACACGACCCCAGAGAAAAAACTCAGAGACCCTCTGAAAACCAAACGCATTCTCTCCCCCTGGGAGTGTGCGGCCACAGAAAAAAAAAATAGCACAGCCCGTATTTCCATGACTGTTTCACTGTGTTGTTGTGTGTGTGTGTGTGTTTTTAAGGTCTAAGACAATGTACATTTGGATAATAAAATGATCTTTTCAAAATCACCGGGCAATGACGATATTGATCTTTTCTTTCCAATAGTGGTATTGATTTCAGAGAGAGAGGAAGGGAGAGACGGAGAGAGAGAGAGAGAGAGAGAGAGAGAGAGAGAGAGAGAGAGAGAAACATCCATGAGGAGAGAGAATCATGGATCGGCCGCCTCCCACACACCCCCTGCTGGGGATTGAGCCCACAACCCGGGCATGTGCCCTTGACCGGGATTCGAACCCGTGACCTTCTTTCTGGTTCCTAGGCCGACGCTCAACCGCTGAGCCGTACCAGCCTGGTTGAAGATTATTATTATTTTTTTTTTTTAAAGGGTGAGTCATTGAAACAAAAGAGCATTTGGCTTCTCACTCGATAATGCATTTATCTGCTGAATATATATCTGTCGGGACAGCCCTCACTGCATGGCGGGTCCCAGGACGGCGCTGGGAATACCCAAACGTATAGGACACGTGTCCTGCGTGGAGTTCACGCCCCATAAACAAGCCCTTCGGCTCGTATGGGGTTTCTCAACATTAACACGGTGACTGTGGGGACTGGGCTGTCCTCTGTGGTGAGTTCTCTCCCGGGCACCGAGCAGCAACCTTAGGGGATGTAGACCTACGAGATGCCCGCATCAGCCTCGGCCCTACCAGGTTTCACAAGCAGACGTGGCTGCAGATATTGTCACAGGTATCCCTGGGGGGAAAGAGGGGGGTGTTCACAATGACTCTTTGTTGAGAAGCAATGCCACAGATGATAAGTAGATAGAAGGATGGATGGGTGGGTGGATGGATGGATGGATGAAAGGAACAATGGATGGAGAAAAGGATGCATGAATGAAGGGAAGGATGGATGGATGGAAGGATGGATGGATGGTGGATGGGTGGATGGATGGATAGTGGGTGGATGGATGGATGGGTAGATGGATGGATGGATAGATGGATGGATGGGTTGATGGATGGATAGATGGATGGATGGATGGATGGATGGATGGTGGATGAGTGGATGGATGGATGGTGGGTGGATGGATGGATGGGTGGGTGGATGGATGGATGGATGGATGGATGGATGGGTGGGTGGATGGATGGATGGATGGTGGATGGATGGTGGATGGATGAATGGATGGATGGATGGGTGGATGGGTGGATGGATGGTGGATGGATGGATGGTGGATGGTGGATGGATGGTGGATGGTGGATGGATGGTGGATGGATGGGTGGATGGATGGTGGATGGGTGGATGGATGAATGGATGGTGGATGGATGAATGGATGGATGGATGGTGGATGGGTGGATGGATGGGTGGATGGATGGATGGATGGTGGGTGGATGGGTGGATGGATGGATGGTGGATGGATGGGTGGGTGGATGGTGGATGGCCAGGCAGGAAGAGACGATAGGAGAGAGGAACTGCACCCCCAGCAACAATAACATTACAAGGAGCCCGACTGGTGTGGCTCAGTGGTTGAGCGCCGACCTATGAACCAGGAGGTCAGGGTTCGATTCCTGGTCAAGGGCACATGCCCTGGTTGCAGGCTCCATCCCCAGTAGGGGGCGTGCAGGAGGCGGCCGATCCATGATTCTCTCTCATCATGGATGTTTCTATCCCTCTCTCCCTCTCCCTTCCTCTCTGAAATACATAAATAAATATATATTTAAAAATTTTAAGATAAATTTTATAAATTAAAAGGAAGAAAATAATTTAAAAAAAAACAACAGAAAACCTAAGAGATTCATGCAGTCCTGTTCATTATTCCACATTGTCTAAGCTTTTTGGCGAAATTTGTCGGAATAATTCAGCGATTTACTTCCTGGCGCTGGCGTGTCAGAGCCGTGGGAGGGACTTGGCTCCGACCCACCGGCCGTTCAGACAAATTATGTGTCGAAAGCCTTTTCTCTCCTCTTCCCTCTGGCCGGTGCTAGGAGGCCGAGGCCGTTCTTAAATAAACAGGGAAAGGGCGAGATTTCAAAACTTATTTCGGGACGACCGGGGACGCGTTGCTGATTCTGCCAAAGGCGGCCTCGGACGAGCCAGGGTTGAATGGAAGAATAATAATTTTTTTTGAAGCAATAATGGTTAATGATAACCAGCGAGGCTGTCTTTCCTACGGAAAATGCCGCATTTTTTGCACGTTTCATCGTAAATGGGGGACTCACGCTGACATTCTTTTGGCAGAGACGGACGATGTGTGTGAACGGCCACCCACCCAGAGGAGAAATTGGTCAAAATAATAATAATTAATAATAAGAAGAATAACAGCCCTGGCCGGTGTGGCTCAGTGGATAGAGCGTCAGCCTGCGGACTGAAGGGTCCCGGGTTCGATTCTGGCCAAGGGCATGGACCTGGGTTGCGGGCACATCCCCAGTGGGGGGATGTGCAGGAGGCAGCTGATCGATGTTTCTCTCTCATCGATGTTTCTAGCTCTCTATCCCTCTCCCTTCCTCCCTGTTAAAAATCAATAAAATTATTATTTAAAAAAATAATAAAGCTATTAGGAGCCTTTGGAGAGAGAAAGACCAAGTTTCTACTGTTTTCAGGTGCGAAACTTGCACTGTGGAAGGGAGAGGGAGAGACAGAGAGAAACATGGATGAGAGAGAGACACATGGATGGGTTGCCTCCTGCACGTGCCCCTGACCAGGGCCCCGGCCGGGGAGGAGCCTGCCACCGAGGTCCGCGCCCTTGAAAGGAATCGAACCCGGGACCCTTCGGTCTGCAGGCCGGAGCTCTAGCCACTGAGCAACACTGTCCAGGGCTAGACCAAGTTTTTATAAGAGCCTTCCTTTCTTCTTTCCTTCCTTCCTTGGTGTGAATTCTCACCTTAGGGTTTTTTAATTTTATTTTTTAAATGTCACTTTTTTTTTTTTACTTTTTCCCTCCTCTCTTCCCCCAAACGAACTTTTAAAAAATATATATGTTATTGATTTCAGAGAGAAAGGGAGAGGGTGAGAGAGAGAGGAACATCCGTGATGAGAGAGAATCACGGACCGGCCGCCTCCCGCACGCCCCCTACTGGGGATGGAGCCCCCAACCCGGGCCTGTGTCCTTGACCGGGAATCGAACCCGGGACCCTTCAGTCCGCAGGCCGACGCTCTATCCGCTGAGCCACACCGGCGAGGGACCACCCTGATTCATTCTTGGAATGAATGTTATAAAGAATAAAATATGGAAACACGGAAAAGACCGTGAATTGGTGAGGATTAATTTTCAAAGCCTTTTCCTCAAAGACAGATGCCCCCAAAATGGTTAGATTTTGAGGTCGTGCCCACAAACCTATAGGAGATACACAATTCGATCCTGTTTACAAACCAAACCACAGGGTTCAAACCTCCTCGATCTGCTGTCTCGCCAATGTGATTTGCATATGCCCGTGCCCAATTTGCATACATTTACATAACCATGTACGGTTTGCATTTTGCCGTGAATAAAACTGTTATCGGAGAAATGGATGGGTGACATTTACCTGTTGTTGCCCGGCTGGTGTGGCTCAGTGGGTGAGCGTTGACCTAGGAACCTGGAGGTCCCGGGTTCGAATCCCGATCAAGGGCACATGCACAGGTTGTGGGCTCGATCCCCAGCAGGGGGCGTGCAGGAGGCGTCTGGTCCATGATTCTCTCTCATCATGGATGTTTCTCTCTCTCCCTTCCTCTCTGAAATCAATAATATTTTTTAAAACCCCTAGACGGCGTGGCTCAGTGGATAGAGCGTCGGCCTGCAGACCGAAGGGTCCCGGGTTTGATTCCGGTCAAGGGCGCGGACCTCGGTTGCAGGCTCCTCCCCGGCCTGGGCCTTGGTCAACGCATGGGCAGGAGGCAACCGATCGCTGTGTTTCTCTCCCATCGATGCTTCCCTCTCTCTGTCTCTCCCCCCTCCTTTCCACTGTCTCTGAAAATCAACGGAAAAATACCGCTGGATGACGATTAAAAAAGAAATAAGTGAAAATTAAAAGCAAACAAACACTGTTATAAGAACTACTGCAGGCCCAGAGCACGTGTTCGTGCACCGGTGGGGTCCCTCGGCCTGGCCTGCACCCTCTCGCAATCTGGGACCCCTTGGGGGATATTGGAGGCCCAGAGCCCGTGTTCGTGCACCGCTGGGGTCCCTCGGCCTGGCCTGCACCCTCTCGCAATCTGGGACCCCTCAGGGGATGTCAGAGAGCTGGTTTCGGCCCGATCCCCACAGGCCAGGCCAAGGGACCCCACCATGCACCGGGCCTCTAGCATGCATATAAGATCTTTGGTTAATCTCTTCCCGCCCTCCCCACCTCCCCCCTCCCTCTGAGATCCATCAGTCTGTTCCACGTTTCCACGTCTCTGCATTGAACGTCTGCCCCCTGGTGGTCAGTGTGCGTCATAGCTACTGGTCGTACGGTCAGACACTTAGCATATCAGCCTTTTATATATATACTAGAGGCCTGGTGCACGAAATTCGTGCATGGGGTGGTGCATGACATTCGTGCAATGTCCCTCCATGCGGCCGGAGCTCCTCCCCTCCCCCTCCCCTCCCCTCCGCACAGCTGGGGCGCGGATGCTGGGCTCACGTTGCCAGGGCGACGCCACCAGCGTCCTGCCCTTGCCACTACGGGCGCCTCCACCTTTGTCGCCGAGTGACGGTTAATTTGCATACTGCTCTTTTATTAGGTAGGCTATAGATTAACCTATTATATGCACACTCTATACAATGTTTGATCCTATCTCGTCGGACATCAATTTTTTTCTTTCATATATTTGATTGTTTTTTTTGTTTTTTTACAGAGAGGAAGGGAGAGGGATAGAGAGTTAGAAACATTGATGAGAGGGAAACGTCGATCAGCTGCCTCCTGCACACCCCCCACTGGGGATGTGCCCGCAACCCAGGTACATGCCCTTGGCCGGAATCGAACCCGGGACCCTTCAGTCCGCTGGCCGACGCTCTAGCCACTGAGCCAAACCGGTTAGGGCCAGACATCATTTTTCCCCCCCCAACACACACATATTTTGGCCATCCCTGGAAACGATCTCCCATAAATCTCTGAAATTCTAAGATGCAGAATTGTTACAGGGGAAGGGCGTGGACATATTTAAGGGTTTTGCCAAATATTTGGAAAATATTCTCCGAAAAGGAATTCCTATTTCTACCCGCCGCATGCCGGCCAATGACAGTCCTATTTCTTCACAATCTGTGCCCAACGGTTGTTATCATTGCGACAACTCCTCATTTGTTAACTTCACGTTCTTTCTGTCTTCCGTGCTGTTTCGTTAATAGCCAAACAACATATTTTGCCATGTCACCCGGGAATTTTATGTATTAGCTTGTTGCCGCATTTCTGTGACCCTGTTTAGAGTTTGTGTTTTTGAGTAATGAGAGCCATTTAATTAACAAGGCATTAACACGTCGTAAATACAGCAAATACATGACAGGGCATTAATATTTGTCCTAAACACACCAAAGACTTTTTGTTTTGTTTCGTTAACAGTCTTCATTTTTTCCCATCGAATCTGTTTATACAACTGCATTTTTTTTTTTTTGGAGCTACAAATATTTCTAAATTGTCGGTAGCTGTATCTCTATGTTTTTTTCTTTTTATCACACTTTTTAAAATATGTTTTTTATGGATTTTTATTTTTTAAATATATTTTTATTGATTTCAAAGTGGAAGGAAGAGGGAGAGAGAGAGATAGAAACATCAATGATGACAATCATCGATCAGTTGCCTCTTGCTCGCCTCCTATTGGGGATCTAGCCCGAAAAACGGACATGTGCCCTTTGACTGGTATTGAATCTGGGACCCTTCAGTCTGCAGGCCGAAGTTCTATCCACTGAGCCAGACCAGCTAGGGTTGTTTTCATTGATTTTTTAGAGAGAGAGGAAGGGAGAGGGAGAGAGAGAGAAAAACCAAAAAACCAAAAACATCGGCTTGGAAGGAAATGCTACATGCAGCCCTGGGGGTCCGCAGATATCAGCTGTTGTCATTTGTCCTCACGTGATAAGATGATGAGGGTGAGATGATGTGGGTGAGACGATGTGGGTGAGATGATGTGGGTGAGACGATGTGGAGGAGATGATGTGGACGAGATGATGTGGGTGAGACGATGTGGGTGAGATGATGTGGGTGAGATGATGTGGGTGAGATGATGTGGGTGAGACGATGTGGGTGAGACGATGTGGAGGAGATGATGTGGACGAGATGATGTGGGTGAGATGATGTGGGTGAGATGATGTGGACGAGATGATGTGGGTGAGATGATGTGGGTGAGACAATGTGGAGGAGATGATGTGGACGAGATGATGTGGGTGAGACGATGTGGGTGAGATGATGTGGGTGAGATGATGTGGGTGAGATGATGTGGGTGAGATGATGTGGGTGAGATGGTGTGAGTGAGATGATGTGGGCGAGATGATGTGGGCGAGATGATGTGGGTGAGATGATGTGGACGAGATGATGTGGGTGAGACGATGTGGACGAGATGATGTGGGTGAGATGATGTGGACGAGATGATGTGGGTGAGACGATGTGGGTGAGACGATGTGGGTGAGACGATGTGGGTGAGACGATGTGGGCGAGATGATGTGGGTGAGATGATGTGAGTGAGATGATGTGGGCGAGATGATGTGGACGAGATGATGTGGGTGAGATGATGTGGGTGAGACGATGTGGAGGAGATGATGTGGACGAGATGATGTGGGTGAGACGATGAGGGTGAGATGATGTGGGTGAGATGATGTGGGTGAGATGATGTAGGCGAGATGATGTGGGCGAGATGATGTGGGTGAGATGATGTGGACGAGATGATGTGGGTGAGATGATGTGGGTGAGACGATGTGGAGGAGATGATGTGGACGAGATGATGTGGGTGAGACGATGAGGGTGAGATGATGTGGGTGAGATGATGTGGGTGAGATGATGTGAGTGAGATGATGTGGGCGAGATGATGTAGGCGAGATGATGTGGGCGAGATGATGTGGGTGAGATGATGTGGACGAGATGATGTGGGTGAGATGATGTGGGTGAGATGATGTGGGTGAGATGATGTGGGTGAGATGATGTGGACCAGATGGTGTGGTTGAGATGGTGTGGGTGAGATGATGTGGTTGAGATGGTGTGGGTGAGATGATGTGGGTGAGATGGTGTGAGTGAGATGATGTGGGCGAGATGATGTGGGTGAGATGATGTGGGCGAGATGATGTGGGTGAGATGATGTGGACGAGATGATGTGGGTGAGACGATGTGGACGAGATGATGTGTGTGAGACGATGTGGACGAGATGATGTGGGTGAGACGATGTGGACGAGATGATGTGTGTGAGACGATGTGGACGAGATGATGTGGACGAGATGATGTGGGTGAGACGATGTGGACGAGATGATGTGTGTGAGACGATGTGGACGAGACGATGTGGGTGAGATGATGTGGACGAGATGATGTGGGTGAGATGATGTGGACGAGATGATGTGGGTGAGATGATGTGGGCGAGATGATGTGGGTGAGATGATGATGAGATGATGTGGGTGAGATGATGTGGGCGAGATGATGTGGGTGAGAGGATGTGGACGAGATGATGATGGTGAGATGATGTGGACGAGATGATGTGGGTGAGATGATGTGGGTGAGATGATGTGGGTGAGAGGATGTGGACGAGATGATGATGGTGAGATGATGTGGGTGAGATGACGTGGGTGAGATGATGTGGACGAGATGATGTGGGTGAGATGATGTGGGTGAGATGATGTGGGTGAGATGACGTGGACGAGATGATGTGGACGAGACGATGTGGGTGAGACGATGATGAGATGATGTGGGTGAGATGATGTGGGTGAGATGATGTGGGTGAGATGATGTGGGTGAGATGATGTTTTGACTCCTGGTGGGTCGGCCTGACCCTGCGTATCAGGTCTGGTTGCTGGATTCACAGCTGAGTCACCTCCCCCATCGCTTCCCACAGGCCTTGGAAAGGAAACTTAAAAAAAAAAACTCAACCCTCTCTTCCCATACTAATAACTTAGCCCGCTCTTCACATAAGTACATGTGTTCTAAGATTTAAAATGACAGGATTGCTTTTCAGATTAATTCAGGTTCTCTCTCTACCAGATTTTCAAGTCCCCGGATCATTTCCAGATAATTCATTCTCTCCAAGCTTCACAGGGCTCCGTGGAGAACAAAAGTAATGACTTCCAAGCTGCTTGTAAAGAAACGCAGGAAAAACGTAACTTGGAATAATTGACATTCTCTCACTTCCCATCCCAATTCTGTGTGTGTATGTTTAGTTATTTTTAAAAATGTTTTTTATTGATATTTTTAGAGGGAGAGGAAGGGAGAGAGATAGAAACATTGACAAGAAACATCGATCAGCTGCTGCCTCCTGCATTCTCTCCACAGGGGATCGAGCCTGCAACCTCATGGTTTATGGGGTCGATGCTCAACCACCGAGCCACACCAGCTGGGCGGCCGCGTTTAGGTTCTTGCCAACTTTTTCTCTCCCCTGACTCTCTCGTGTTTATAAGCAGCCCACGGTAGCAGCCGGCTTTACTGTACCCCGGGCTGTTTATGTTTGCTCTGGTTGACAGACGCGCGGCTTTTATTGGGTTTGCTGTCACAACGCCTGGTGAGAGAGACCACGCCAAAGGCTTATACGTTGGGTTGGTTTCCGTTCGAGATTCCTTTTTTTATTTTTAGCTGCATCCACCATCCACCATCCTTCCCTCCACCATCCACCCATCCTGCCATCCATCCACCATCCATCCTGTCTACCCAACCTTCTCTCCCTCCCTCTCTTATTCTATTCTATTCTATTCTATTCTATTCTATTCTATTCTATTCTATTCTATTCCATTCCATTCCATTCCATTATTCTATTCTATTCTATTCTATTCTATTCTATTCTATTCTATTCTATTCTATTCTATTCCATTCCATTCCATTCCATTCCATTATTCTATTCTATTCTATTCTATTCTATTCTATTCTATTCTATTCTATTCTATTCTATTCTATTCTATTCTATTCTATTCTATTCCATTCCATTCCATTCCATTCCATTCCATTCCATTCCATTATTCTATTCTATTCTATTCTATTCTATTCTATTCTATTCTATTCTATTCTATTCTATTCTATTCTATTCTTCTATTCTATTCTATCCTATCCCACCCCACCCCATCCCATCCCATCCCATCCCATCCCATCCCATCCCATCCCATCCCATCCCATCCCATCCCATCCCATCCCATCCCATCCCATCCCATCCCATCCCATCCCATCCTATCCTATCCTATCCTATCCTATCCTATCCTATCCTATCCTATCCTATCCTATTCTATTCTATTCTATTCTATTCTATTCTATTCTATTCTATTCTATTCTATTCCGTTCCATTTCATTCTATTCTATCCTAGCATCCCTTTTCCAATGTCAGCTAAACTATGAAACAAAACTCAATTTTGTTAAGTCTAAAAGTCCAGGTTCCAATCCCCCGCCCCAGGTGGGGCATGTGAAGGAGGCAACCAATGGATGTGTCTCTTGAAATCATCGAAGCGTCCTCATCCTTCCCACATTTAAATTTCTCTTTGCTTAGAACACAGGAGGACGAGGGAGAAAGCCAAAATCATCCTGTTTGGTTTCTTCAGTTATTAAGGACTCGCTCTTACCTGGAAGGCGGTCTCTCTCTCTCTCTCTCTCTCTCTCTCTCTCTCTCTCTCTCTCTCTCTCTCCCTCCCTCCCTCTGTCTCCCACCCCCCACCTCTCTCCCTGTGAAGGTGGTCTTTTCTCTCTCCTCTCTCTCTTGCCCTCTTTCTGTCTTTCTCCCCCATTTCTTTCCCCTCTCTCCCTGAAAAAGTCTCTCTCTCTCTCTCTCTCTCTCTCTCTCTCTCTCTCTCTCTCTCTTTCTCCTCTCTCTCTCTCCATGTACACACTCATTAAGGACTTACAATGCTGGAATACCATGCCAACTTCTCACAGCGGCTCCGCGCTCTGCCCACACATGCTGTCACTAATTGTGGAAAATGTGCCTGAACTGAAATATTTACCTCAAGAGACAGGCCCGCAGACGTGCCCTGTAAACACTCAGATGTCAGTTCCCTCTCCCCGGATTGCCTTTTGTCTGCGTAGAAGGCTGAGCCCCTGCGATTTCCAACCATACGAGTCCCCACAGGTCCAGCCGGTTCCCGGTCCTTGTCCCACCCAATGTCACCTCCTCTTCTACCCAGAATATAAATGGCAGGCGGCTGCAGAAAGAGGGTGGGGATGACCAGCCTCGACATGCAGGGCACTTCCAAGTGCAATCAGGGGCTGATCCTACAGAAGGGAACTTGGAATGAGGCCATGATCCAGGGCTGCTGTTCATCCATCCATGTATCCATCCATCCATTCACCCATCCATCCATTTATCTATTCATCCATCCATCCATCCATCCATCCATCCATCCATCCATCCATCCATCCATCCATTTATCCATCCATTTATCCATCCATCCATCCATTTATCCATCCATCCATCCATCCATCCATCCATCCATCCATCCATCCATCCATCCATTTATCCATCCATCCATCCATCCATCCATCCATCCATCCATCCATCCATTCATCCATTTATCCATCCATCCATCCATCCATCCATCCATCCATCCATCCATCCATCCACCCATTTATCCATCCACCCATTTATCCATCCATCCATTTATCCATCCATCCATCCATCCATCCATCCATCCATCCATCCATCCATCCATCCATTTATCCATCCATTTATCCATCCATCCATCCATTTATCCATCCATCCATCCATCCATCCATCCATCCATTTATCCATCCATCCATCCATCCATCCATCCATCCATCCATCCATCCATCCATTCATCCATTTATCCATCCATCCATCCATCCATCCATCCATCCATCCATCCATCCATCCACCCATTTATCCATCCACCCATTTATCCATCCATCCATCCATCCATCCATCCACCCATTTATCCATCCATCCATCCATCCATCCATCCATCCATCCATCCATCCCTCCATCCATGCCCGGGTTGCAGGCTCAATCCCCAGTAGGGCGCATGCAAGAGGCAGCCGATCCATGTTTCTTTCTCATCATAGATGTTTCTTTCTCCCTCTCCCTTCCTCTCTAAATTAATAAAAACACATTTTTTTTTAATAAAAAAAGAGTGTTGGCAGATGGGATATGTCAACACTCAGTCAAGAATCCGCTTGGCAAGGCTTCGACATCATGCTTACTGGCGGGACTGAATGCTCCCCTCCCAATGCCAGAGGGATAATCCACCAAAGACGTTGCCACGGAAATTGGAAAGAGCTGGGAGGAGAAGCAAATTCCTCAGAGGGAAATATGTCCGTAGGCAAGATGCTGGCCCACTCACGGCATGAAGAGTAGGTTTGCGATGCGTCTACAATTTCTCTTAGGGTTTTACTGTGTGACTCCAACAACCTCTAAGTCACAAGGACAATTTTATTTTCGTTTTAAAAACATGTTCTGTACTGCCTGGCTGGCGTGGCTCAGTGGTTGAGCGTCGACCTATGAACCAGGAGGTCACAGGTTTGATTCCCGGTCAGGGCACATGCCCGAATTGTGGGCTTGATCCTCAGTAGGGGGCGTGTAAGAGGCAGCCGATCCATGATTCTCTCTCATCATTGTTGTTTCTATCTCTCTCTCCTACTTCCTTCCTCTCTGAAATCAATTAATAGACAGTATATCTATACTAATAAAAGGGTAATATGCAAATCGGTTGGGACGCCCTCATGGTAACGACCTACACAACAGGCCGCGTGGGGCGACCAGGCTGTCGGGGGGGCATTTGGAGGCAACCAGGCCAGCAGGGGGGGAGGGCAGTTGAGGGCGATCAGGCAGGCAGGCAGGTGAGCAGTTAGGAGCCAGAGGTCCCGGATTGTGAGAGGGATGTCCGACTGCCGGTTTGGGCCCAATTCCCGGGGATCAGGCCTAAACTGGCAGTCGGACGTCCCCCGAAGGGTCCCGGACTGGAGAGGGTACAGGCCGGGCTGAGGGACCCCCCCACACACCCCCGTGCATGAATTTTGTGCACCGAGCCTCTAGTATATATATATATATAAAAGCCTAATATGCAAAGTGTCCCTCAGGAGTTTGACCAACCAGGAGTTCGATCGTTTGCTATGATGTGTGCTGACCACCAGGGGGTGGCGTGGAGCGAAGGAAGACCACGACAAGCAGCTGGCAGCTGCTAGAAACCCTACCCATGCACGAATTTCATGCACTGGGCCTCTAGTGGAAATATAACATTATATTCATTTCATGGGTACAACATAACGGTTTGATATTAGTGGCTGCAGATAGCATTTCTTTTTTTAAAAAATATATATATATTTTATTGATTTTTTACAGAGAAGAAGGGAGAAGGATAGTTAGAAACATCGATGAGAGAGAAACATCGATCAGCTGCCTCCCGCACACCCCCCACTGGGGTTGCGCCCGCAACCAAGGTACATGCCCTTGACCGGAATCGAACCCGGGACCCCTGATTCCACAGGCCGACACTCTAACCACTGAGCCAAACTGGTCAGGGCAATAGCATTTCTTTTTTAAAAACATATATATTTTTTATTGATTTTGGAGAGAAAGGAAGGCAGAGGGAGATAGAAACATCCACGATGAGAGAGAATCATGGGTCGCCAGCCTCCTGCACGCCCCCGCCTGGGGATCGAGCCCGCCACCCGGGCGTGGACCCTGATGGGGAATCGAACCCGGGACCTCTGGGTTCTGGGGGTGACGCCCAACCCCCTGAGCCACACCAGCTGGGCAATGACATTTCTGATTCAACACAAGAGCACGGAGAACAGCCAAAGGAAGATCCAGAGACGGAGAACAACTTGTCTGGTCGGCAACCCGGGGAGCATTAGAATGTAGCGCTAGTTCAAAAGACGGCAGCGATGCTACACTCGCTCACGCCAGGACAGCTGGTGACAGAGGGGGGAAAAGCGGACAGAAAGAGAAACATTTGCATTTGGCCGAAACTCTATGAGAAACACATGTGTACGCTCTCCTTAGCCTCCGAGCTCCGGAATTGTGGCTGGCAGACGGGGAGCATCAATCATATCATTTTTCTCCGAGCCAATGCGTGGAAAAATCCCGCTAACTCACAGCAAAGACCAGTCCCAGGCCCTAGAAGAAGAAGAAGAAGAAGAAGAAAGAAAAATTAACGGGAAAAATCTGGCCTAAGCCGGCAGTCGGACATCCCCCGAGGGGTCCCAGGTTGGAGCGGGTGCCGGCTGGGCTGAGGGATACCCCCACCCTCAGTGCACGGATTTTTGTGCACCGGGCCTCTAGTCTATAATAAAAAAGGCCGGCGACCATAACGACCGGAATGACCGCTCGACGAGTTGCTAGATGGTGCACTGACTACCTCTCGGTCCCTCCTACCCCGGCCTGCAGGCTCCAATCACCGTATGGCAAATGGGGAGCCATGGGGAGCTGGGTGGGTGGTGGCGGGGTGGGACTGGGCGGAAGGTGACCCTGATCGTAGGCTAGGTCTAGGGGGTCCTACTCATGCACAATTTCGTGCACTTGGCCTCTAGTATATGTATATTAATTGATTTCAGAGAGGGAGAGAGAGATAGAAACTCAATGATGAGAGAGAATGATGGATCAGCTGCCTCCTGCACACCCCCCACTGGGGTTGGAGCCTGCAACCCGGGCAGGTGCCCTTGACCGGGAATCGAACCCAGGACCCTTCCGTCCGCAGGCCGATGCTCTATCCGCTGAGCCCCACCGGCCAGGGCCCCCTCTCTTTTAATATATCCTTTTATTGATTTCAGAGAGAGGAAGGGAGAGGGAGAGAGAGATGGAAACCTCGATGATGATGGTTGCACGGTATTATGAATGCATTTAACGCCATCGAATCCATGCAGTGTATACTTTCAAATGATTACGATGGTAAATTTCATTGTGTGTATTTTTGTTTGTTTGTTTTTCTTTAAAAAAAGGAAGAAATTGTTAGCATTTGCCTTTTGTTTTTTATTCATTTTCTATTTGCGTGGATTGGGGTGACAGGGGGGAGTAAAATAGACTTTTATTGATTTCAGAGAGGAAGGGAGAGGGAGGGAGAGAGAGAACCATCAAGGATTCCCTTGACCATGAATCGAACCCGGGACCCTTCCGTCCGCAGGCCGACGCGCTGCCCACTGAGCCACACCAGCTGGGGCCCAACCTTGCCATTGACAGTTGCATTTTAACCCCTTGGGGTTAGAAGTCTACATCTGGCCAGATGCTCGCTCTGGCAGCCGGGCGGCGGGTAACGGAAATGCCAGTTGGGTTTGGAGACCAGCCACGGTCTGGGAGGAGAGCCAGCCTCCCTGATTTCAACCTCGTTTCCTAGATAAGAAATCAGTCTGGCCCTGGCCGGTGCGGCTCAGCGGGTAGATCGCCGGCCTGCGGACCGAAGGGTCCCGGGTTCGATTCCCGGCCAAGGGCATGGACCTGTGTTGCGGGCACATCCCCCGTGGGGGGCGTGCAGGAGGCAGCTGATCGATGTGTCTCTCTCATCAATGTTTCTAACCCTCTATCCCTCTCCCTTCCTCTCTGTAAAAAATCAATAAAATATATTTTTTTAAAAAAGAAATGTCAAATGACCCTCTGATGGTGACAAGTTGTGTCAAGGCGTCCCCATGAGCAGGAAGCGGAGGGTTCGCCCAGCTGGGAAGGGAGGCAGCTGCTGGCCACGTGGGTGAGGGTGTCCCCTGTCAAGGGGGTGAGAGAGGGGGAGAGAGAAGCATCAATGAGAGAGAGACGCATCGATTGGGTACCTTCTGCACACACCCCAGCTAAGGCTCAGGGTGGGGCCTGCAGCAAGAAGTGTGTGGTGAGGGCCCAGCCGGTATGGCTCCGTGGATAGATAATTAGATATAGATAGATAGATAGATAGATAGATAGATAGATAGATAGATAGATGATAGATAGATATAGATAGATAAATGATAGATGATAGGATGGATAGATAGATGATAGATAGATAGATAGATAGATAGATAGATAGATAGACATAGATAGATATAGATAGGTGATAGATAGATAGATAGATATAAATACATAAATGATAGATGATAGGATGGATAGATAGATGATAGATAGATAGATAGAGAGAGAGAGAGAGAGAGAGATAGATAGATAGATAGATAGATAGATATAGATATAGGATGGACAGATGGATAGATAGATTTAGATATAGATATAGATATAGATGAAAGATAGATAATAGATAGATAGGATAGATAGACATAGATAGATATAGATAGGTGATAGATCGATAGATAGAGAGATAGATAGATATAAATACATAAATGATAGATGATAGGATGGATAGATAGATAAGAGTTAGATAGATAGATAGATAGATAGATAGATAGATAGATAGATAGATAAATAGATAGATAGATGATAGGATGGATGGATAGATAGACAGACAGACAGACAGACAGACAGACAGACAGACAGACAGATAGATAGATAGATAGATAGATAGATAGATAGATAGATAGATGATAGATAAATATAGATAGATGATAGATGATAGAATGGATAGATAGATGATAGATAGATAGATAGATAGATAGATAGATAAAGGATAGATATAGTTAGGTGATAGATAATAGATAGATAGACAGACAACAGACAGATAGATAGATAAAGGATAGATATAGATAGGTGATAGATAATAGATAGATAGATTGATTGATTGATTGATTGATAATAGATGGATAGCTATTCACGGAGGCAATAGACACGTTGCCGCCCCCCCCACCCCCCCGTCGCCCGGAGCCCAGAAGCCGGACACAGCTGCTCGGCCTGACCCACGGCCCCTGAGACTCCCCAGCGCTTCACACGCCCCCGCCCTCCCTGCTCACGCCAGGGACCAGGCTCGCAGGAGAGCCGAGCAGCCCGGGACCAGATGTCCCTCTCAGCGCTGGAGCCCAACTGAATTCTGCCGGAAAAAGGGGGCCCCCCCAACCCCCCAGATCTGACTCCGTCCTGCCGTCGACTCTGCACTCAGGGCCATACCGACTCCAGATGCTGGAGGCTCCCTCACCCTCCCTTGGATGGACCCCCCATGTCTCTAACGCAGCCCAACGTGAACAGAACAGAGCCTGGTGCCTGAGGGGCAACGCAGGAGACATGATGCACGCCCGTGTCTTCATTTATTTTTTAAAAATAAATTTATATATTGATTTCAGAGAGAAAGGAGGGGAGAGAGAGAGATAGAAACATCCATGATGAGGGAGAATCATGGACCGGCCGCCTCCTGCACGCCCCCGACTGGGGATGGAGCCCGCAACCCGGGCAGGTGCCCTTGACCGGGAATCGAACCCGGGACCCTTCAGTCCGCAGGCCGACGCTCTACCCACTGAGCCACACATCTATCTATCTATCTATATCTATCTTCTATATCTATGTATCTTCTATATCTATCTATCTATCCATCTATCTATCATCTATCTATCTATCTATCTATCTATCTATCCATCTATCTATCTATCCATCTATCTATCATCTATCTATCTATCTATCTATCCATCTATCTATCTATCATCTATCTATCTAGCTATCCATCTATCTATCTATCCATCTATCTATATTCTATATCTATCTATCTATCTATCATCTATCTATAATCTATCAATCATCTATCTATCTATTATCTATCATCTATCCATTCTATCATCTATCATCTATATCTATCTATATTCTATATCTATCTATCTATCTATCTATCTATCTATCTATCTATCCATCCATCCATCTATCTATCCATCCGCGCAGGAGGCAGGCGGTCCATGATTCTCTCTCATCATTAATGTTTTCTCTCTCTCTCTCTCTCTCTCTCCCTTCCTCTCTGAAATCAATACAATTTGTTTAATAAAATTGATTGCAGAAGAGCTTGCCTACCAATGACCAGCTACACCTCAAGCAGCCTTGGCACCTCGAACCCCGAGCCCGGCTTGCAAACTCAGCCTCCCCACTGGGCAGCCAACCGGCTGAATGGACGCCATCCAGTTCTCAAAAGACTCCTCCTGCCCTGGCCGGTGTGGCTCAGTGGATAGAGCGTCGGCCTGCGGACTGAAGGATCCCGGGTTCGATTCCCGGCTAAGGACACGTACCTGGGTTGCGGGCACATCCCCAGTGGGGGGTGTGCAGGAGGCAGCTGATCGATGTTTCTCTCTCATCGATGTTTCTAACTCTCTATCCCTCTCCCTTCCTCTCTGCAAAAAAAATCAATAAAATATATATATATTTTTTTAAAAATGCCCTTTTTTTTTGGCTGAGGATCCCGCGAAGGGACGCGGCCTCCCGCCACGACCTAGCCTCCGTCGGCTGAAACTGATATCGGGGCTGTTTGCACTGGCGGCTTGTCAAGGGAGTTTGTTTATGGAAACGTCCGGGCCATTTCCTGGACAGTTATTTCAGCTGGAAAAAGAGGCCGCAGCCTGGAGTCCTGCTGTGGCTTCTACCCAGAGGCCAGGTGGTGGGAAGATTTGGGGATTTTTGGGGTGTTTTATTTTATTATTTTTTTAAATTTTGGCTATTTTCCCACTAGAGGCCCCCGTGTATGAAATACGCACCCAGGTAAGGGTCCGTAGGCCTGGCCGGCCATCGGGGCCCATTTGTGGGGTGACAGGCAGGGTGATTGGGGGACCCCCACTGGCACCTGCCTTGGCTGGTCTGAGGCCTCTGTGCTGGGGGCAGCTCCTGCATGGAGCGCCTGCCCCCTGGTGGTCAGTGCACGTCATAGCGACTGGTCGACCGGTCGACTGTCTGCCCCCTGGTGGTCAGGGCACGTCACAGCGACTGGTCGACCGGTTGACTGTCTGCCCCTGGTGGTCAGTGCACGTCGTAGCGACCTGATGTCCCACCATTCGGTCGAGTTGCATAGGAGCCTTTTAACGGATTGGTTTTTAGGGAAAGAGAGAGAGAGAAAGAGAGGCCTCCTGCACGCGCCCCGACCGGGGCCCGGGCCGGGAAGGAGGAACCTGCCACCCAGGTCCGTGCCCTTGGCCAGGAATCGAACCCGGGACCCTTCGGTCCGCAGGCCGACGCTCTAACCACTGAGCCACACCGGCCAGGGCTCTGTTTTGTTTTTTTTTTATTTCTCTTTATTGTTGAAAGTCATTACAGATGTCCAATTTTTTGTTTTTCTCCTCCTCCACCTCCTCCCCCCTTCTCTCTTTCTCTCTCTCTCTCTCTCTCCTCCAGGCGGGAAGAGACAGCGCCAGCTGTTACAAGGAGGCAGCCTTGCTCTGCACAGCTGCTCTGATCTCCCTCCAGCAGAATGAGCTCACGGGAGGGGGTGGGAGCCTGTTGGGATCATCCGGCCGGAGAAGCAACGGGCAGAACCCCTTTCTGTGTCTCCGACGTCTGCGTGGACCTCCCCGGGGCTCCCCTTGCAAGAAGGAGGAGGCGTGGGCGTCCATTGGCCCTCAGAGACCTTAGGCCAGCCCCGGCCGGCGTGGCTCAGGGGTTCAGCGTCCACCGAGGAACCAGGAGGTCCGGGGTTCGATTCCCGGTCGAGGGCACAGGCCCGGGTTGTGGGCTCGATCCCCAATAGGAGGCGTGCAGGAGGCGGCCGGTCCATGATTCTCTCTCATCATGGATGTTTCTCTCTCCCTTCCTGTCTGAAATCAATAAAAATATATTTAGCCCTGACTGGTGTGGCTCAGTGGATAGAGCGTCAGCCTGCGGACTGAAGGGTCCCGGGTTCGATTCCAGTCAAGGGCATGTACCTTGGTTGCAGGCTCCATCCCCAGTAGGGGGCGTGCAGGAGGCAGCCGGTCCATGATTCTCTCTCATCATGGATGTTTCTCTCTCTCTCTCTCCCTCTCCCTTCTTCTCTGAAATCAGTACAAATATATATATTTTTAAAAAGATTTTTTTAAAAAAATAGCCAATTTGGCTCAGTGGGTAGAGCGTCGGCCTGCAGACCAGAGGGTCCCGGGTTCGATTCCTGGTCAAGGGCACGTACCTTGGTTGCCCCAGTGGGGGGCGCACAGGAGGCGGCCGATCCATATTTCTCTCTCATCGATGTTTCTAACTCTCTCTCCCTCTCCCTTCCTCTCTGTAAACAAAATCAATAAATATATATATATTTTTTTAAATATATTTTATTGATTTTTTACAGAGAGGAAGGGAGAGGGGTAGAGATTTTGAAACATCCATGAGAGCGAAACATCGATCCGCTGCCTCCTGCACGCCCCCTACTGGGGATGTGCCCACAACCAAGGGACATGCCCTTGGCAGAACTCGAATCCGGGACCCTTCAGTCCGCAGGCCGACGCTCTATCCACCTAGCCGAACCGGTTCGGCAAAAATAGATATACATTTTTTTAAAAAGATAAAAACGATATAAAATTTAAACACGAGCCATCACTGGGGTTGAGACAGAGAGGAAGGCGGGGTGAGGTGCTGAGAGTTTAAACAGACGGGGAGGGGGGGGTTTCTGGTTGGGCTGCAAGAACAGCCTGCCAAACGCAGGGCACGTCAGGGTTGCACCCCCCTCCGGGCAACGCCCTTTGAAGTCTGCCCCTGGGTGTGTCCGCTGTTGGCGCCGATTCTATCTCGTCCGGAAAGGGGGTGGGTGGTGATGAAAACAAGGCCCCATGAGCTCCCCCTCATCGTGCATCCACCCGGGCGATTAAACCCGACCTCGCAGGCCCTGTCTGTTCTCTCCGACAACCTGGGCCTCATCTCTCAGCCTCCAACCCCCCAAACCACTTGCGTTCATCTCAGAGGGAAAGGATGGGTGGTGGGTGCGAGACGACCCACCCAAGGCCTGTATGCATAGACGCACGGCGGACGGAAGGGGCCACAGGCTGCCCACGGGCTCAGGGGAGGCCTGGGGGGCCGTCTTGCAAACCCAATTTGCCTCAATGGGTAGAGCATCGGCCTGCAGACCAGAGGGTCCCGGGTTCGAATCCCGGTCGAGGGCACGTACCTTGGTTGTGGGCACATCCCCAGTGGGGGGCGCACAGGAGGCGGCCGATCCGTATCTCTCTCTCATCGATGTTTCTAACTCTCTCTCCCTCTCCCTTCCTCTCTGTAAAAAAAAAAAAAAAATCAATACATATATATATATATATATATATTTTTTTAATATATTTTAAACCTAGAGTCATTTCAGACCTAGAGTCGCCCCAAAGGATGGTCCGAAATGAAACTTGAACAAAAAAGCAGTGATGCTGGGCGGTCGTCTCCTGGGCCAGTGGCCGGCAAGCTGTGGGAGAGCCAGGCTCCAGGGGCCAAAGAGCCGCATGTGGCTCGCGAGAGCCGCGGTTTGCCGGCCACTGGCCTAGACCGACAAGGTCACCGACAAGGTCAACCTTCGCCCTCACGGAGCCTTTTGCATCTGGGGTCACACGCCCTTGAGGTGTCTGGGTGCCTGGTATCGTCTCTTTTTCTGTGGCCCCCGGGGGCACCACCTACTGGGCTGGGCGCCAGGACGGAGGCCGCCAATCCCTGCGTTATTACCATGTTCATCGTCCCTGCACCCGCCTAAGTGTGTGTCCATCATTTCACTTCTTATCCAATCCCAGGGGTTCCCCCCCTACCTGCTGTGCTTGTCCCACCTCCTTAATCCATCTCCAATGGATTTCACATCACCCACCTGCCTCCCTTCCTTTGACTGCAACGTGTACAAATACAGACGTAACCGGCCATTCTCCGGAGAATTAGCTCAATCGGTTGAGGTTCTGCTTCCCGGCCAGGGTCGACCGTTGGGCTCAAATCAACTCACAGAAATTCTTTTCACGTGTGAATGTCTTTACGTGAATAGCATCACCCATAGACACAGACAATGGGGCGGTGAGGGCCTGGGGTGGGAGGTGGCGGAGGGGGGTGGGGTCAGGCTGCAGGGAGCCCATGGAGAGGAAAAAAGGGGACCTATGTAATAGTTTCAACGATAAAGGCTTATTTAAAACAAAAAACCCCAAAAAACACCTCCGCCCATGCAGAGAAACAGAAATATATGATCATTTAGATGCAATTTACACCCCAATCAGTTCCGCCTGAGATCAAAGCCATGGTTCTCAACCTTCCTGAGGCCATGACCCTTGAATACAGCTCCCCATGCTGTGGGGACCCCCACCCATAACATTATTCTCGTGGCTACGCCATCGCTGTCATGTGGCTGCTGTGATGAATCGTCATGGAAACATCTGATCTGCAGGATGGATTTTCATGGTGACACATGGAACATCATGAAAGCATCGTGATCAATCACAAAAACAATATGTGAATATAGGTGTGTTTTCCGATGGTCTCAGGCGACCCCTGGGAAAGGGGCATTCGACCTGCCAAGGGGTCGCGACCCACAGGTTGAGAACCGCTGCACTAAAGGCTTGGAGGTGGTGTTTCATTAAAGGGTTTCTTTGTCGATCAAAGAGATGCAAGACTTACCCCCAAGCAGGTGTGGGAACCAGACGCATAATTAACCCCAGTCCCTGAGGACGTCTCGGGAAAGACACGGATCTGAACGCCTTAGGGTGCTTCATGCTTCCCGTCGTCTTGGGGTTCTGTGTCCCCTTCCCCAACCCCTACCGCCACCCCTGCCTTTTTTTTTTATTCTTTTGTCCTGCAATGCGGAGAACAGTTCACTTATGCAGCTCGTAAAACATCCCTCAGGCCGACTTGGATAATTATCTATATACCCAAAAAAAATCATCAATCTATTCTATACTAATAAAAGGGTAATAGGCTAATTAGACCCAGAGACCTTCTGGACGTCCTTCGGCAAAGCCATGATGTGGGTGATAAGATGTGGGTGAGACGATGTGGGTGAGACGATGTGGACGAGACGATGTGGGTGAGACGATGTGGACGAGACGATGTGGGTGAGACGATGTGGATGAGATGATGTGGACGAGATGATGTGGACGAGATGATGTGGGTGAGATGATGTGGGTGAGATGATGTGGACGAGATGATGTGGACGAGATGATGTGGACGAGATGATGTGGGTGAGATGATGTGGGTGAGACGATGTGGGTGAGACGATGTGGGTGAGACGATGTGGGTGAGATGATGTGGGTGAGATGATGTGGACGAGATGATGTGGGTGAGATGATGTGGACGAGATGATGTGGGTGAGATGATGTGGGTGAGATGATGTGGACGAGATGATGTGGGTGAGATGATGTGGGTGAGATGATGTGGGTGAGATGATGTGGACGAGATGATGTGGGTGAGATGATGTGGGTGAGATGATGTGGGTGAGATGATGTGGACGAGATAATGTGGGTGAGGCGATGTGGGTGAGATGATGTGGACGAGATGATGTGGGTGAGACGATGTGGGTGAGACGATGTGGGTGAGACGATGTGGACGAGATGATGTGGGTGAGATGATGTGGGTGAGATGATGTGGACGAGATGATGTGGACGAGATGATGTGGACGAGATGATGTGGGTGAGATGATGTGGGTGAGATGATGTGGGTGAGATGATGTGGGTGAGACGATGTGGAGGAAATGATGTGGGTGAGATGATGTGGGTGAGACGATGTGGGTGAGATGATGTGGACGAGATGATGTGGGTGAGACGATGTGGGTGAGACGATGTGGGTGAGACGATGTGGACGAGATGATGTGGGTGAGATGATGTGGGTGAGATGATGTGGACGAGATGATGTGGACGAGATGATGTGGACGAGATGATGTGGGTGAGATGATGTGGGTGAGATGATGTGGACGAGATGATGTGGGTGAGATGATGTGGACGAGATGATGTGGGTGAGATGATGTGGACGAGATGATGTGGGTGAGACGATGTGGGTGAGATGATGTGGAGGAGATGATGTGGGTGAGATGATGTGGGTGAGACGATGTGGACGAGATGATGTGGGCGAGATGATGTGGGCGAGATGATGTGGGCGAGATGATGTGGGCGAGACGATGTGGGTGAGATGATGTGGACGAGATGATGTGGACGAGATGATGTGGGTGAGATGATGTGGGTGAGATGATGTGGGTGAGATGATGTGGGTGAGATGATGTGGGTGAGATGATGTGGACGAGATGATGTGGGTGAGATGATGTGGGTGAGATGATGTGGACGAGATGATGTGGACGAGATGATGTGGACGAGATGATGTGGGTGAGATGATGTGGGTGAGATGATGTGGACGAGATGATGTGGGTGAGACGATGTGGGTGAGATGATGTGGAGGAGATGATGTGGACGAGATGATGTGGACGAGATGATGTGGGTGAGATGATGTGGGTGAGATGATGTGGACGAGATGATGTGGGCGAGATGATGTGGGCGAGATGATGTGGGTGAGATGATGTGGGCGAGACGATGTGGGTGAGATGATGTGGACGAGATGATGTGGACGAGATGATGTGGGTGAGATGATGTGGACGAGATGATGTGGGTGAGACAATGTGGGTGAGATGATGTGGGTGAGATGATGTGGACGAGATGATGTGGACGAGATGATGTGGGTGAGATGATGTGGGTGAGATGATGTGGGTGAGACGATGTGGGTGAGATGATGTGGACGAGATGATGTGGGTGAGATGATGTGGGTGAGATGATGTGGGTGAGATGATGTGGGTGAGATGATGTGGGTGAGACGATGTGGGTGAGATGATGTGGACGAGATGATGTGGACGAGATGATGTGGACGAGATGATGTGGGTGAGATGATGTGGACGAGATGATGTGGGTGAGACGATGTGGGCGAGATGATGTGGGTGAGATGATGTGGGTGAGACGATGTGGGTGAGATGATGTGGACGAGATGATGTGGACGAGATGATGTGGGTGAGATGATGTGGGTGAGATGATGTGGGTGAGATGATGTGGGTGAGACGATGTGGGTGAGATGATGTGGAGGAGATGATGTGGACGAGATGATGTGGACGAGATGATGTGGGTGAGATGATGTGGACGAGATGATGTGGGTGAGACGATGTGGGTGAGATGATGTGGAGGAGATGATGTGGACGAGATGATGTGGACGAGATGATGTGGGTGAGATGATGTGGGTGAGATGATGTGGACGAGATGATGTGGGCGAGATGATGTGGGTGAGATGATGTGGGTGAGATGATGTGGGTGAGATGATGTGGACGAGATGATGTGGGTGAGATGATGTGGGTGAGATGATGTGGACGAGATGATGTGGACGAGATGATGTGGACGAGATGATGTGGGTGAGATGATGTGGGTGAGATGATGTGGACGAGATGATGTGGGTGAGACGATGTGGGTGAGATGATGTGGAGGAGATGATGTGGACGAGATGATGTGGACGAGATGATGTGGGTGAGATGATGTGGGTGAGATGATGTGGACGAGATGATGTGGGCTAGATGATGTGGGCGAGATGATGTGGGTGAGATGATGTGGGCGAGACGATGTGGGTGAGATGATGTGGACGAGATGATGTGGACGAGATGATGTGGGTGAGATGATGTGGACGAGATGATGTGGGTGAGACAATGTGGGTGAGATGATGTGGGTGAGATGATGTGGACGAGATGATGTGGACGAGATGATGTGGGTGAGATGATGTGGGTGAGATGATGTGGGTGAGACGATGTGGGTGAGATGATGTGGACGAGATGATGTGGACGAGATGATGTGGGTGAGATGATGTGGGTGAGATGATGTGGGTGAGACGATGTGGGTGAGATGATGTGGACGAGATGATGTGGACGAGATGATGTGGGTGAGATGATGTGGGTGAGATGATGTGGGTGAGATGATGTGGACGAGATGATGTGGACGAGATGATGTGGGTGAGATGATGTGGGTGAGATGATGTGGGTGAGACGATGTGGGTGAGATGATGTGGGTGAGATGATGTGGGTGAGACGATGTGGGTGAGATGATGTGGGCGAGACGATGTTTTGACTCCTGGTGGGTCGGCCTGACCCTGGTATCGGGTCTGTTTGCTGGATTCACAGCTGAGTCACCTCCCCCATCGCTTCCCACAGGCCTTGCAAAGGAAACTTAAGAAAAACTTAACCCCCTCTTTCCATAAGTACATGTGTTCTAAGATTTTAAATAATAGGATTATTATTTTTTCCAGATTAATTCAGGTCCTCTCTCTCTCAGATCTCAAGTCCCCTCTATCACCTTCAAGGGCGTCCAAGTAAACATTGTTCGACGCCAGGAAAACAGCTATGGGCTCATAAAAATAAAAAGAAATAGATTGAAAACAACCAGAGAAACAGAGGGCGGATGAGTTTACATGCAGGATTGCCTTTCTCTGGAATGTTAAGTGTTGGGAGCAACCCCAACTCCCCATTCTTTCAAGAGAAAAATGCTTTGAAAAGCTGATGTTTACAGAGGAGAGAAGCTAGGAGATGAGATAAGAGAGGCGGGTGGGTGGGAGGGAGGCAGCTGAGATGAATGATTGAGGGCTCTCGCCTCCCTCCATGTAATTAGGTGGGAGGGACCCCCCTCAGATGCCCCCACTTAAGTGAGAAGATACCGCCCTTAATATGCAACAAGGCACGCTTTTAAAAATATATATATTTTATTGAGTTCACAGAGAAAGGGAGAGAGAGAGAGAGAAACACCCATGACGAGAGAGAATCACGGACCGGCCGCCTCCTACATGCCCCCTCCTGGCGACCGAGCCCGCAACCCGGGCCTGTGCCCTCGATTGGAATCGAACCCGGGACCCTTCAGTCTGCAGGCCGACGCTCTATCCATTGAGCCACACCAGCTAGGGGCCATGGATTTATTAATATATATCTATGCTGATAAAAGGGTAAGATGCTAATTAGACCAGGTTTCTTTCCGGACGTCCTTCCGGACAAAGCCATGGTGGTTCAGAGGTGGTTCGGGGTGATCAGGCCAGAAGGGGAGGGCAGTTGGGGGCGATCAGGCAGGCCGGCAGGCAGGTGAGCAGTTAGGAGCCAGTGGTCCCAGATTGTGAGAGGGTGCAGGCTGGGCTGAGGGACACCCCCCATTCCCTGTGCATGAATTTCATGCACCGGGCCACTAGTATAGATAGATAGATAGATAGATAGATAGATAGATAGATAGATAGATAGATAGATAGATGATAGATAGATAGAGATAGATAGATAGATAGATAGATGATAGATAGATAGAGATAGATAGATAGATAGATGATAGATAGATAGATAGATAGATGATAGATAGATAGATAGATAGATAGATAGATAGATAGATAGATGATAGATAGATTGATTGAGTTCAGACAGGAAGGGATAGGGAGAGAGAGAGAGAAACATCCAGGACGAGAGAGAATCACGGATCGGCCGCCTCCTGCACGCCCCCCACTGGGGATCGAGCCCGCAACCCAGGCACGTGCCCTTGATTGGAATCGAACCCGGGACCCTTCAGTCCGCAGGCCGACGCTCTCTCCACTGAGCCACCCCAGCTGGGGCCCACGGCTGGCTTTAGACCAGGGCCTGCCGTGTCCCATTAGTGCTGGTATCGTCCTAGTCTTTCCCAAGTCCCTCCAAAGTCAGACCCCATTGCCATTCCCCCCCACGCCCCCCTCGCCTTTGCCCAAAAGGCCATACACTCCCCGACGTTGCGAGCTTAGGAGTTTTGCTGCTGCTGTGAATTCTCCACGGCCCCTGGATTCAAAGTCGATGTTGTCCATGTCATTGATCTCGTATCACTTGATTGATTAGGCCAGAAAGACTTAGAAGTAGGAGGTGTTTAATGGTTTTCTCTCTCTCTCTCTCTCTCTCTCTCTCGCTCTCTCTCTCTCTCTCTCTCTCCTTTCTTTCAAGCCCAGGTACTAGAAATGGCAAAAGGCAGCCAGCGTGGCTCAGTGGTTAAGCATCAACCTAGGAACTAGGAGGTCCCGGGTTCGATTCCCGGTCAAGGGCACATGCCCGGGTTGCAGGCTCGATCCCCAGTGGGGGGCGTGCAGGAGGCGGCCGATCCATGATTCTATCTCCTCATGGATGTTTCTATCTCTCTCTCCTTCTCCCTTCCTCTCTGAAATCAATCAATCTATATATATATATATATTTTATTTTTTATTTTTATTTTTTGCCGAAACCGGTGTGGCTCAGTGGATAGAGCGTCGGCCTGCAGACTGAAGGGTCCCGGGTACGATTCCGGTCAAGGGCATGTACCTGGGTTGCGGCCACATCCCCAGTAGGGGGCGTGCAGGAGGCAGCCGATCGATGTTTCTCTCTCATCCATGTTTCTAACTCTCTATCCCTCTCCCTTCCTCTCTGTCAAAAATCAATAAACTATATTAAATATATATATATATATATACACATATATATATATACATATACATATATATATATATATATATATATATATTTAAATCCACTCCATGACGTTTCTATCTGTCCCTTTGTTCTCTCTAAGAAATCAATGAAAACATTTTTATTTTATTTTTTTAAAGAGAAAAGAGCTGATTTCGTGAAAAACGGTGCCGCTGAGCTGTTTGGCTGTATTTCCCTCTTGGACGCGTCTTATCTCTTGGCAAATAAAGGGCCGCGTGTATTTGGGGGCCTTTGGGGACGCCGAGAGCAAAGGGTTGGCTGAGTGGGTCTCTGACAAGAGCTGCTACAGAGCCCTTGGCACGCGGCCGAGTCCCTCTCACTGATCTCCTGCTAAAGGCTGACGTGTCTGAAACCCATTCGTCTCCTCTGTTATCTGCCCAGATGACAGGCCGGGCGGATGGCACCGGCCTCCGAGGTCCCAGGCAAGACAGGAGGCCGGCCCGGCCAGCGTGGCTCAGTGGTTTGAGCATCGACCTGTGAACCAGGAGGCCAGGGTTCGATTCCCGGTCGAGGGCACAGGCCCGGGTTGCGGGCTCGATTCCCAGTAGGGGGCGTGCAGGAGGCGGCCGATCCATGATTCTCTCTCATCGTTGATGATTCTTTCTCTCTCTCTTCCTCTCCCTGAATTCATAAAAAATATGTTTAAAAAAAGAAAAGAAAAGAAACATCGACAGAAAAATCATGGATTGGCCCCATCCCCGTGCACAAATTTCATGCACCAGGCCACTAATATATATAGATATATATATATAGATATAGATATAGATATAGATATAGATATAGATATAGATATAGATATAGATATAGATATAGATATAGATATAGATATAGCTAGATAGATATAGATATAGATATAGATATAGATATAGATATAGATATAGATAGATATAGACATAGACACAGACATAGATAGATATAGATATAGATATAGATATAGATATAGATATAGATATAGATAGATATAGACATAGACATAGACATAGACATAGACATAGATAGATATAGATATAGATATAGATATAGATATAGATATAGACACAGACATAGATAGATATAGATATAGATATAGATAGATATAGACATAGACATAGACATAGATAGATATAGATACAGATATAGATATAGATATAGATATAGATATAGATATAGATAGACATAGACACAGACATAGATAGATATAGATATAGATATAGATATAGATATAGATAGATATAGACACAGACATAGATAGATATAGATATAGATATAGATATAGACACAGACATAGATAGATATAGATATAGATATAGATATAGATAGATATAGACATAGACATAGACATAGACATAGATAGATATAGATATAGATATAGATATAGATATAGATATAGACATAGACATAGATGATATAGGTATACATATAGATTGATTTCAGACAGGAAGGGATAGGGAGAAAGAGAGAGAAACATCCATGATGAGAGAGAACAACGGATCGGCTAACTCCTGCACACCCCCGACTGGGGATGGAGCCCGAACCCGGGCATATGCCCTTGACCGGGACTCGAACCCGGGACCCTTCAGTCTGCAGGCCGACGCGCTATCCACTGAGCCAATCCAGTTAGGGCATTTTTTATTTTTTTACTAGAGAACCAGTGCACGAATTTGTGCGCCTGCAATGTATTATTTCTTTTTTTCTTTCTTTCTTTCTTTCTTTCTTTCTTTCTTTCTCTCTTTCTTTCTTTCTTCTTTCTTTCTTCATTTCTTTCTTTCTTTACTGGGCTTAATCTTCATTTCAAACACTGAACAGTAATAGTCATGGCCCATCGGATGTTGTGTTTGATGTAAACATACTTCTTTTTTTAAAAAAAAAAATATATATATACATTTTAATTTTGGACAGAGAGGAAGGGCGAGAGAGAGAAACATTCAGGATGAGAGAGAATCATGCATCGGCTGCCTCCTGCACGACCCCCACTGGGGATCGAGCCCGCAACCCGGGCCTGTGCCCTTGACCGGGAATCGAACCCGTGACCTCCTGGTTCTTAGGTCGACGCTCAACCATGGAGCCATGCCCAAGGCTGACCTCAGGGCTGGGCTGGCTCCCCAAACGTTCGTTCGGACCAAAGGTAGAGACCGCCAGGCACACGGAATGGATCCGGGGGCCCAAGAACCGTCAACCTATAACCTAACGGGGGAGCAAGGATTATTCCAGCTCAGAGGAGCCGAAAAGCAGCCGATATTGGATGCACGCCCGTCTGGCATGAGCCAGCACAGGTGTTCTGATGGGAGTCTTGGCGAATTCTCACCGGTTTACGCAATCCGGGCGAGGGAACTAGGTCAGAGGATTTATAAAGAGAGAAGATGAAAGAAAGAAAGAAAGAAAGAAAGAAAGAAAGAAAGAAAGAAAGAAAGAAAGAAAGAAAGAAAGAAAGAAAGAAAGAAAGAAAGTCCTGGCTGGTCTAGCTCAGTGGTTAGAGCACCGGCCCACATCCTGAAGGGTCCCGGGTTCGATTCCAGTCAAGGGCACGAATCTTGGTTGCACGCTCGACCCCCCAGTAGGGGGCGTGCAGGAGGCGGCCGATGTAGGATTGTCTCTCATTGTGGATGTTTCTCTCTCTCTGTCTCTCCTCCTTCCTTCTACTCTAGAAAAAAAAATCAATGGAAAAATATGCCTGGGTGAGGATTAGCTAAAAAGAGAGAGAAGAAAGAAAGAAAGAAAGAAAGAAAGAAAGAAAGAAAGAAAGAAAGAAAGAAAGAAAGAGGCAGGCAGGCAAAGGAAGTTGATTTTTAGCGAGTGGTATAATCCCATCAGTGAAAGACAAGTCCCGCACAAAACCTCACGTACAGGTGAAATTGATTTATGAAAATAAAATAGATTAAAAAAAATAGTCCCAGCCCAGCCAGCGTGGCTCAGTGGTTGAGCATCGACCGATGAATCAAAGGGTCCCGGGTTCGATTCCCGGTCAAGGGCACGTGCCCGGGTTGCGGGCTCGATCCCCAGCAGGGGGCGTGCAGGAGGCGGCCGATCCGTGACTCTCTCTCGTCACGGATGTTTCTCTCTCTCTCTCTCCTTCCCTCTCTCCGAAATCCATACAAAGATATTTTTTAAAAAATAAAATAAAGAGGCGAGAGTATACGAGAACGGACCGGATTCCTGGCCCAGAAAACCTGAACCAAAGTGGCTCCAACCCAGAAAGGAACACTTTGTGGGCGTTAGGGTCACGGAAGGCGGAACGTTCGAGGCCAAAAGGGAAAGGGATTATCAATGTTCTAGGTCAAATGGAAACCAGATGGCCTGAGTCCCAAATGGCACCAAGTCCCCAGGGACAGGAAGTCCGACATTTTTGCAGGACTCGAGGTGGGCCTGGCCGGCGTGGTTCCGTGGTTGAGCATCAACCTATGAACCAGGAGGTCAGGGTTCGATTCCTGGTCAAGGGCACAGGCCCGGGTTGCGGGCTCGATCCCCAGGCGGGGGCGTGCAGGAAGCGGCCGGTCCATGATTCTCTCTCCTCATGGATGTTTCTCTCTCTCTCCCTTCCTCTCTGAAATCAATAAAAAAAAATCCTATATAATAAAAGCCCAATATGCTAAGTGTCCAGTTGTCTGGTTTTCTGTTCAACCAACCAAAGTGTAATATGATAATGATATGCTGAGACCACTCAACCAGTCTCTATGACGTGCACTGACCACCAGGGGCAGACAGTCAACGGGTCGACCAGTCGCTGTGACGGGCACTGACCACCAGGGGGCAGACAGTCGAGTGGTCGACCAGTCGCTATGACGTGCACTGACCACCAGGGGGCAGACAGCCGACAGGTCGACCAGTCGCTATGACGTGCACTGACCACCAGGGGGGAGACAGTCGACGGGTCGACCAGTCGCTATGACGTGCACTGACCACCAGGGGGCGGACAGTCGACGGGTCGACCAGTCGCTATGACGTGCACTGACCACCAGGGGGCGGACAGTCGACGGGTCGACCAGTCGCTATGACGTGCACTGACCACCAGGGGGCGGACAGTCGACGGGTCGACCAGTCGCTATGACGTGCACTGACCACCAGGGGGCGGACAGTCGACGGGTCGACCAGTCGCTATGACGTGCACTGACCACCAGGGGGCGGACAGTCGACGGGTCGACCAGTCGCTATGACGTGCACTGACCACCAGGGGGCGGACAGTCGACGGGTCGACCAGTCGCTATGACGTGCACTGACCACCAGGGGGCTGACAGTCGATGGGTCGACCAGTCGCTATGACGTGCACTGACCACCAGGGGGCAGACAGTCAACGGGTCGACCAGTCACTATGACGTGCACTGACCACCAGGGGGCAGACAGCCGACGGGTCGACCAGCCGCTGAGAGCGGGTTCCAGCCCGATCCTGCAGGCCAGGCCAAGGGACCCCACTGGTGCATGAACTCATGCACCGGGCCTCTAGTATTTTAAGGAGAGAGAGAGAGAGAGAGAGAGAGAGAGAGAGAGAAGAGAGGAATCTATAGGCTTTTTCTGAGCAGAAAACTCTGGGGGCTTGAAGGGTAAAGGTAATGTTCTGAGCGAGTGGGATGTGTTCTAAGCAAAAGGAGATGTCGGTTGCGAAGTCGTGCGAAGGTCGGTTCCCAGGAGACAGGCGTGCGGACTCAATTTTCTTTTTAAATCCTCACCTGAGGCTATTTTCCCCTTGATTTTCGGAGAGAGTGGGAGAGAGAGGGAGAGACAGAGAGAAACCTCGATGGGAGAGAGACACATGGATGGGTTGCCTCCTGCACACGCACCCCAACCAGGGCCAGTGGGGGGGGGGCAGGGAGGATCCCGCAACCGAGGGACACGGCCTTGGCAGGAATCGAACCCGGGACCCTTCGGTCCGCAGGCCGGCGCTCTACCCGCTGAGCCACACCGGCCGGGGGTGGGTTCAATTATTTGATCGGAACCCAGAGCGTGTTGGGGGAATGGGAATTCCCGTTCCCCTGAGCATTTGGGCCTCGGAAATTCAGTGAGTGTTTTGTTATTGTTGTTGACGTTTTATCGACATCACTCGCCCTGGGCGCGGACAAGACGAGGTCTCGCCCACGGTGAGCAAGTCCGCAGGTGTGTTTTTGTCTGTTTTTGTTTTGTTTTTCAACCTGGATTATGCAAATCGGGGTGGGGGGGGGGGGACGACGAACAGCCTCGTTTGCATATCCCCAAAGGTGAGTCTCCCCAGGTGAACTCCTTCTACCCGGGAAGACCTACCTTCTCGCCGGACTCGGCAGAATTGCACAAGGGCTGGGGTTTGGGGACAGGTGCCCGGCGGCCCCCGGGAGGGTCCCGTGGCCCTCAGGACGGCTTTTCTGTTTTTGTCCCCGGATCAGGTAGACACCGTCGCGGACAGGTGAGGTGGGGGCAGGTGTTTGGGGCGGGTCTCAGCCCGTTCCTGCAAGATCTGGCGTGGGGACCGGCCCATGGGGTTCTCGGGGTGACGACAACACGGCCTCTGGGGTGACCCATCGGGGGGGATTTTTGATGGAATAAAGGTTGGTTATTTCTTCAGGAGGTGGGATTTAGTGTAGCGCACCTGCCAGCAGACAGCTGAGCTTACCAGGAGAGAGACAGATAGAGAGAGACAGGGAGAGAGCGACAGAGATAGAGATACAGAGAGAGAGATAAATATAGAGAGATAGACAGAGACAGACAGAGATAGAGAAATAGAGAGAGAGAGATATATATAGACAGTGATAGACAGAGAAATAGAGAGAGAAAGAGGCAAACAGAGACAGACAGAGATAGAGAAATAGAGAAAGAGAGACAGATATATAGAGAGAGATAGAGACATAGAGAGAATGGGAGAGAGACAGGGATAGAGATACAGAGAGAGATAAATAGAGAGATAAAGAGATAGACAGAGACAGACAGAGATAGAGAAATAGAGAGAAAGAGACAGAAATAGAGACAGAGAGAGATAGACAGAGAGAGATAGAGAGACAGAGAGAGATAGAGAGACAGAGATAGAGAGAAAGAGATAGAGAGACAGACAGACAGACCGGCACAGACCGGTTCTTCAGCGTTCACTGGGGTCGTCTCCCTCCGGCCTGGTGCATTGAAAATCAAAGAACAGGCGCTTAAAATGCCGCAAAAAAAGGAGAGACAAGTAGCAACAACGATCCCGCATCGGAACCGGCCAAGATTTCGGGTGTGCGGCTGGCAAGGGGTGTGTGTGTGTGAATTCCAAAACTTCACCCATGGGCAGGGCCCGCCCTCGGGAGACAGATGAGTCAGAGACACGAGCAGATGGATGAGTAGATGCTCGAGAAGATACATGGCTAGAGATCTCCTTCGATCTCCCCTTTTTTTAAAAAAAAAAAAATAGGTTCTTTATTGATTTCAGGGAGAGGAAGAGAGAGAAACATCCACGATGAGAGAGCATCATGGATCAGCCGCCTCCTGCACGCCCCCGACTGGGGATCGAGCCCACAACCCGGGCCTGTGTCCTGACCGGGAATCGAACACGGGACCTCCTGGTTCATAGGTCGATGCTCAACCACTGAGCCACAGGGGCTGGGCTGTTGTTGACGCTATGATCGATGTCACCCGTTTCCCCATCTCTGTCCCCCACCCCCCAGCCGCCGCCCCTCTCCAGATCCCCACAGTATTGTCTGTGCCCATTAGCTACTCATATCCTAAATAATAAAAGCCTAATATGCTAAGTGTCCAGTTGTCCGCTCGTCCGTTCAACCAATCAAAGCATAATATGCTAATGATATGCTAAGGCCAATCAACTGCTCGCTATGACATGCACTGACCACCAGGGGGCAGATGCTCCCACTGGTAGGTGAGCTTCCTGCTGGGGTCCGGCCGACCGGGACTGAGTGAGATGAGCTGGACACTCCCTGGAGCCCTCCCTCAGTCCCTCCCCAGCTGGCCAACCTCCCGCGTCCCTCCCCGGTCCCCATCGTGCAATGGTGGGGTCCCTCGGCCTGACCTGCACCCTCTTGCAATCCGGGACCCCTCGGGGGATGTCGGAGAGCCGGTTTCGGCCCGATCCCCCAGGCCAGGCCGAGGGACCCCACTGGTGCACGTATTCGAGCACCGGGCCTCTAGTATGCATTTAAGGTCTTTAGTTAATCTCTTCCCATCCCCTCACCCACTCCCTTCCTTTTGAGATTCGTCAATTCGACAATTCAGACTTGTATCCAAGTCTCTGGTCCTGTTATTTTTTCTGTCAGTTTATTTTGTCGATTGGATTCCACATAGGAGTGAGATCATGGGATATGAGTCTTCCTCTGACTGGCTTATGTCACTTAGCATCATGCTCTCCGGGTCCCTCCGTGTTGTCCCAAAGGATACGCGACCCTCCTCCTTTTTCAGGGCTGCGTAGTATTCCACAGTGTCGAGGGACCCCAGCTGTTTTATCCACTCGTCTGCTGATGGGCACTTGGGCTGTTTCCAGATCTTAGCGATTGTCAATCGTGCAGCTATGAACACAGGGGTGCACATATTCTTTCTGATGGGTGTTTCGGGGTTCTTAGGATGGATGTTTGAAGGAGGCGATTAGCATGAAGTACCTAGCTGAATTTAAAGGTTCAAACACGGGTAATGACTTACCGACAGAATTTCTGGGTTTTGCTCCTTTTCTTTCACGGCAATGACTTTTGCTATCATGTCCCTTGGTCATCACAGCGCACACCCCAAGTATGTAACAACCCTTAGCTTTCCTAAAATCACTAATTAATGGTCTCCCTTTGGACTAATGGCCAACCACAGAAGGAGATAAAGTCATTGCGTCTTTTTAGCGGATCTGAGTTCATTCCACATAGACGTGGTGAGATTAAACTCTGAGGTTCTGCTTCTTCTTGAGGTTATGTGCTCACGAGGCCTGTCTGAGGGTAGGTTTAGGGACGGAGCCAAGTAACTCACACCCCACAAAGGACCTGGATGGCCCCAGAACTTGGCACAGCTCAAGCTCTTCCTTAATGGGCCAAGACGTACAACTAATTGAGAGCTTGGGGCTTATGCCATGAGAGTGTCAGAAAACCAGTTTTTAATTGCTGGAAGTAGAGATAGGATCCCCAAATTCAGGGAGCATTTCCAAATGGGAGCTGATTTAAGCAACCCAAACATGACACACTGTTCTTTCCAGGAGCTTCGATCTTCGGCCAAAGAAAATAAGAAGGTACTCAGATCTCCGAGATGACGCTCAGGTACGGGAAGTGATAAGCCACCGGGCAAACGCGCTGATGCTGATGGGTAATTTTGTGGTATTTGTGAAGTCAGCTCGATAGCTAGAGGCATGCACTATTGTGCATTCATTATGCGGTTAGCTGTCAAAGTCTACATTTATCTTCTGGGTTCAGTAAGTCCATAATGAAAAAAGGAAGTAGGAGAGATGTAGACAATTGAAACAAATAGAAATGGCCAATTTCCAACACACTTATTTTATTTTATATTTATTGATTGATTTGAGAGAGAGAGAGAGAGAGAGAGATTTGTGGTTCCACTTACTCATGCACTCATTGGGTGATTCTTTGTGTGTGTCCTGACCAGGGATCGAACTCGCAACCTTGTCATATCAGGACGATGCTCTAACCACCTGAGCTACCTGGCCAGGGTCTGTATTATTTTGAAATGTTGTACAAACAGGAATTGAAAGAAACAACGCAATCATTTTGGTGAAGATGAAAGCGTTTCTGGAATTATTATGGTTGGTCCATAGACAAAGTCCTGGCCGGAGACTTCTTGTTAACAGTTTTAGGGGGTGGAAAGTTTGGGAAAAGCAGAGTTTCAATCTTGAGTTAACAGTTGTATCAGAGGATTTATAAAGGGCCTGGGAACTGATGGGGTCAGGGAATATTTCTATCCTCCTTCCCAGAGTAAATATTTAACGACGATTTTACTCTATGAAGAAAGACAACATAGAGATTGAACCAATGGTTCCAATATCCATTACCTGGGACCTGGTAGAGACCCAATAGGCAGAGAAATATTATTTACTAGAGGCCCGGTGCACGAATTCATGCACCAGTGGGGTCTCTCGGCCTGTCCCGCAGGATTGGGCCGAAACAGGCTCTCTGACGTCCCCCAAGGGGTCCTGGGTTGAGAGAGGGCACAGGCCAGGAAAGGGACCCCACAAGTGCACAATCAGGGCTAGAGAGGGACGCAGAAGGTTGGCCAGCTGGGGATGGACCACGGGAGGGCTGCAGGGTGCAGCTGGCCCATCTTGCTCAGTCCTGTTCAGCAGGATCCCAGCAGCAAGCTAACCTACCGGTCGGAGCGTCTGCCCCCTGGTGGTCAGTGCACATCATAGCGACTGGTCAACGGGTTGCCTGTTTGCCCCCTGGTGGTCAGTGCACGTCATAATGAGCGGTTGAGCGGCTGTAGCATACCATTTGCATATGATGCTTTGATGGGTTGAACGGCCAACTGGTCGACCAGACACTTAGCCTATGAGGCTTTTACTACATAGGATGTGTTTGAGAAATCAGGACTTGAGCTGGGACTGAACACAATTAGGAAGCGGACTAAATCCGTGTCCAGATTCCAGGATTCATCTTTCCTCCATGCCCCCCGTTTTCCTTTATTTGGGGGTGCCTATTTCTTTGTATTTCTGGTCTTCTACCAATTTTTTTTTTTCCCCAGCAAAGCTGGTATACCCACCGACAATTACATTTTCACGTGAAGGGAGTCAGCAACGCAACCAGTAACACGACCTCATACGTCTTAGCCGTGCGACCTTAACCATGAGTCAACAAATTAACCGGGAGCCTCATTGCATAAGTCTGTGCAATATCCCCATAACCGCATGTCAGCAATCAGGAAATCGTAAGCATTAAGTCAGCAACGTAACCACCAACATCACCTCCTACGACTCAGCGCCTCGCACCGAAGGAGTCAATGCTTGGTCTCCGAGCAAATTTACGATTTCGGATTCCACCTCCTAGAACAGCAATGCGTTTGCGCATGTTGGGAACCCAGGAGAGCTGGCCCGTGAGCAGGGTGGGTACCGTTCCACAGCCATGAGCGACACGGACCTGGAGAGAGAGAAGCCCGTAGGCCCTGTCCCGGGACATGTGCCTGGCGTCCAACCTACCCTGTTGCCTTCACGGAAGGTGACGTCGGCGTGGGACGTGGACCCTGAAACCATCCAGAAGAGGGTGTTTCCAGTACAATCCGTGCTTGTTTTTTCAGGAGGCGCTGGGCATCCCTGTCTTGGATGTGGTTACTCCTCACCGTGGGCCAGTCGCAAAGGGCGGACGATGACAAGCCGAATATCGTCCTGATAATGGCCGACGATTATGGGATCGGAGACCTGGGCTGCTATGGAAACGACACCCTCAGGTGGGTCCTCGAGGCCGGGAGGGTGGATGCCTCTCGTGACCGCTTCTCCCTGCAACGGCAACGTTATTCTGTTGGCTTCGTCTTTGAGAGCGAGGTCCTAGTAGATGCAGGTGCATTCGAGTCTTGATTCTGCACTCACGGTTGTGCAACCTCGGACAACTCACCTCCCCTTTATGTGTCTTAATTTTATTATCTACTGGAGGTCCGGTGCATGAAATTCGTGCACGGGTGGGGACCCTAGACCTGGCCGACGATCAGGGCTGATCTGTGGCGCGATCGGGGTATCCCCATTGGCACCTGCCTTTGCTGGACTGGGGGCCGCTCCTGTGTTGACCAACTGCTCCCTGGTGGCCAGTCGTTCCACCGTCTGGTCGATTTGCATATCAGGCTTTTATTATATTTGACTAGAGGCTCTGGCGCACGAAATTCGTGCACCGGGCGCGGTGTGCCTCAGCCCGGGCTGCACCCTCTCCAATCAGGGACCCCTGGTAGGATGTCTGACGGTGGGATCGGGCCTAAGCCGGCAGTCAGACATCCCTCTCACAACCCAGGACTGATGGCTCCTAACCGCTCGCCTGCCTGCCTGTCTGACTGCCCCTAACCGCTTCTGCCTGCCAGCATGATCACCCCCTAACCGCTCCCCTGCTGGCCTGACTGACACCTAACTGATCCCCTGCTGGCCCGATCACCCCCAACTGCCCTCCCCTCTGGCCTGATGGCCCCCAACTGCCCTCCCCTGCTAACCCAGTCACCTCCAACTGCCCTCTCCTGCTGGCCATCTGGTGGCGGCCATCCTGTGATGACATGAGGGCATTGTGCAGGTGCATAAAGACCACCTAGGCTTTTATTGGTACAGGTTACATTTTATTATATTTGACGATATATATATATTTCATTTGCAAAACCAAATTATACCAGTTCTGCAAAAAACAACAGCTTCCCCCCCAAAAAAGTAGAATTGGGTTTGCAGTCCTAGGTATGTTTTCTTCCCAATTAAGCTCAGGAAATTATAGGAAACAGAGTTTTTAAAAATATATATATTTCATTGATTTTGTACAGAGAGGAAGGGAGAAGGAGAGGGATAGAGAGCTAGAAACATCGATGAGAGAGAAACATCGATCAGCTGCCTCCTGCACGCCCCCCGCTGGGGATGTGCCCGCCACCCAGGTCCATGCCCTTGACCGGAATCGAACCCGGGACCCTTCAGTCCGCAGGCCGACGCTCTATCCACTGAGCCACACCGGCCAGGGCGGAAACAGATGTTTTTAACCTTCAGATGTGTCTGTGTGTGTGTGTGTGTGTGTGTTTCTCTGTGTCTCTCTGTCTGTCTCTGCCTGTCACTCCCTCCCCACCATTCCCTCCCTGCCCTCTATCTATGTCTCTCTCTCTCTCTCTCTCTCTCTCTCTCTCTCTCTCTCATCTCCCACCCCAATTCTTCACTGTCCCCTCCATCTCTCTTTCCAGGACCCCCAACATCGACAGCTTAGCCAGAGATGGTGTCCAGCTGACCCAGCACATCGCCGCTGCCTCTGTGTGCACCCCAAGTCGGTCCGCTTTCCTCACGGGAAGGTACCCGATCCGATCAGGTGTGTGAACGGGGGACCCCCGGCTCCGCTCTGCTGTCCTGTTAGAACTGGGGGCATGGCTCGGCCAGTGTGGCTTAGGGGTTGAGCGTCGACCGACGAACCAGGAGGTTCCCAGTTCGATTCCCACCCAGGGCACATGCCCGGGTTGCGGGCTCCATCCCCAGTGTGGGGCGTGAGGGAGGCGGCCGGTCCGTGATTCTCTCTCCTCATGGATGTTTCTCTCTCTCTCTCTCCCTCTCCCTTCCTCTCTGACATCCATAAAAATATTTTTAAAAATAAATAAATAAAAATTTGAAAGCAGATAGGCGCGCACTCTCTGAGAATTCCTGCCCGGATTAGCTGTCCTGATTTTATCTAAGCACCTGGCTCGCCAAGACGTCCTGACCTAGTTTTGCCTCCTGATTTTTATCTGAAAATGTTTTTGTTTTGTTTTTTTCTCCTCGGTACCTGCTTTGTCCCGTGTTACTCAATGTTGTTTCCACTCCCTGAGTCGGCCTGTATTTTGGAAGGAAGTCAGGATGGATCCGTTTGGAGAATTGTCCAGGCCGAGCTAGATTGCTCAATGTTCAATACACCCAGGATCCTGGGATCATTGCCAACGGAATCGAGCAAAGTCTCCCCGGTTTCAACTACCCACCAGGGACCCCTGTTGGCAATCTCGGGGTGTTCTGTTCCTGAATCCTTCAAAAACTTCCTTTGCTTTCTTCCGTTCCTTGCCCATGAATGATGAGTCTTTAGTCTCGGGGTAACCGGTCCCTCCCACCTACTGGACATCAACGCTAGTCATAAGGGGTTCAAAACCAACGTGTCTACTCTTCCGAGATGCCCCAACTTCAGGTTCTGGCCAGGAAGTGAGCTTACACATCTGTCCTACAAATAGAACTCGACTCTATTGTCAGGGGGGGAAAATTAGTAGAAACACAAGAGTTTGAAGCCTTCATAAGATTTCATTTTTCTTGTTCTGTTTATTAAATAGGTTTTTATTGATTTTTGGAGAGAGCGGAGAAGGGAGAGATAGAAACATCAACGATGAGAGAATCACTGATCGGCTGCCTCTTGCACGCCTTCCACTGGGGATCGAGCCCACAACCCGGGCCTGTGCCCTGCCTGGGAATCGAACCAGGACCTCCTGGTTCATGGGTCCATGCTCAACCACTGAGCCACACCAGCCCAGCAAGATTTCACTTTTCAACTTCTTTTCTGAGGCATAGATGCCCCACTTGAGGGCAGGTGCAGGTTAGATGTTCCATCAGCCATTGTCTATGGGAGTGGAGGACAGTGGGTTGGGGTGTATCTGAAGGTGTCATGGTGTGTGTGTGTGTGTGTGTGTGTGTGTGTGTGTGTGTGTGTGCACAAGGGTTTAAACGGGTTTTGCATTAGGGACCTGTGTGAGTTTTGTCTTTGGAGAACACAATTTCCTCTCCCCCACCTTGATACCTCTGCCCTGTTCATCCTCTGTCCACCTCCCGAGCTCCCCACCCTCCAGGCAGGACTGTGATGAGCACCTACCGACCCATGGTGTCCACCTGGGCCGTGTTTTCCCATCCCCTTTAGGAATGGTTTCCGATGGAAACGACCGTATCATCATCTCCCTGGCGGGCCTCTCCGGACTCCCGCGTAACGAGACCACGTTTGCACACTTGGCCAAGGAGCAAGGATACAGCACGGCGATCGTCGGTAAGCAGCCATCGCTCTCTGCCTCCTCCAGGACTCTCTGTCATCATTGCCCTTGGCTCACCGGGCGACCTGCAATTAACGAAGCTCCCTTCACACACCACACACACACACACACACACACACACACACACACACACACACACACTGTGTCCTAAATGATATAAACCCATCCATTGCAGACATAGCTCAGGCATGACACAAGACGCCTTCCCACCTCACCCCCAGGTCTTTCCAGATCTCATCGCACATGTTTCCGGGTCACCCTATGCGTCCTTCATCTTTGCACAGGTCAAGATGCTCTACAATAAAGATTTAGGATCTCTCTCTCTCTCTCTCTCTCTCTCTCTCTCTCTCTCTCTCTCTTCTTTGCAGGCTCCGAAATCCCGCATCTCATCCACCAGGCATCATTTAAGACATGTAATGAGTCCTCCCAAGGACACACAAATTACATTAGCATCATTAGGGTTTTTTTTAAAAAAAAAATCTATTTTTATTGATTTCAGAGTGAGGAAGGGAGAGGAAGAGAGAAAGAGAGAGAGAAACATCCATGATGAGAGAGAATCATGGACCGGCTGCCTCCTGCACGCCCCCGACTGGGGATGGAGCCCGCAACCCGGGCACGTGCCCTTGACCAGGAATCGAACCCGGACCTCCTGGTTCATAGGTGGACGCTCAACCACTGAGCCATGTTAGCCAAGCCCAGGCAGTGTCATTGACTTTTTATGGACGGTCGAGTTTTAATTCCCTCAAAAAAATATCTGCACCTTGTAGCCGTGGTCTAAAGCCATGGTGCCCAACCTATTCTTGGCCACGCCCCACTTGTGTCTCTGAAATCCCAATGCCATCCCCCCCCCCAAACTGTGACATATCATTCTTATATTCAAAAAGTGAACTTGCATTCACATGGAGGAGGCCTCAATGGCCATTCACGTGGCCTACACAAGCGTCCAAGGAACACGGCCTCCGTGAAAGAGAAAAACAAAAAGGCGCAAGGACTGTGGAAGGACTGAGAGAGAAACCAAGACACGGTTAAAAATAAAAATCATAATCATATGCAGTCACTGGAAAAAAAATAGCAAATAACGTTTCGAAACATAGAAGAGAGAACCGAAATACATAAATATGTCACCACATATATTTACGCTTAGAGGCCCAGTGCACAAAATTCATGCATGGGGCTGGGTGTCCCTTATCCCAGCCGGCACCCTCTCCAATCTGGGCACCCCTCGGGGGATGTCCGACTGCCGGCTTAGGCCCGATCGCGATCGGGCCTAAACCGGCAGTCGGACACCCCTCTCACAATCTGTGACTACTGGCTCCTACCTGCTTGCCTGCCTGCCTGCCTGATCGCCTCTAATTACCTCCGCCTGTGGTCCGATCGTCCACTCATCTATCATCTATCTCTCTATCGATGTACCTATCTAATCTATCTATCATCTGTCACTTTTCTCTCTATATATATCCATTCATTCACCCACCCTCTCAGCCATTTACCTTCTATCATACCTTTCTCACTATCTAATATCTATCTACCTACCTACCTAGCCGTCTATCATCTATACTCTACCTTGGCTCTATCATGCACCTATATTGTGACTATTTCTCATTCTCTCTGTGAATGAGAAACCAGATTTTCAGGCAAATGCCAAGAGCAAAAAGGGAGTCTGGACGTTGAAGGAAAAGAAAAATATGTGCTACTCCATTTTTATGCGCTAGCTTACTGTTTCAAATGAAAACAAAAATGATCACATAGGTGATCATTTGTCATAGGTGAGCACGTTATGTGTTATCTGTGTGTGTGTGTGTGTGTGTGTGTGTGTGTGTGTTTCATTTCAGGGAAATGGCATCAGGGCTTAAACTGTCACTCCCGAAATGACCACTGCCACCACCCGTCTCACTATGGGTTCGATGACTTCTACGGCATGCCATACACTCTGTACGACACGTGCTGGCCCGACCCTTCCCGCGACGCGGAACTCGCCATCAGCGGCCGACTCTGGGTCTCTGTGCAGCTGGTCGCCCTGGCTGCGCTCACTCTCGCTCTGGGGAAACTGAGTGGCACGCTCTGCGTTCCCTGGGCCCTCGTCCTCTTCCTGGCTCTGCTCATCCTTCTCCTGGGCCACTTCTGATTAAACAGTTACCAGTCGAGCCTGTACTGGGATTGCCTGCTCATGAGGGGGCACGAAATTACCGAGCAGCCCATGAAGGCGGAAAGGGCCGGGTCCATCCTGGTGAAGGAGGCCATTTCGTTTTTAGAAAGGTAAAGATGATTTTTGTTTTATTTGTAGATTCATGAAAGGATAAGGGAATGAGTATCTCTCTATCTATATAAAAGGCTAATTGACCGACCAACCGACCGACCGACCGACCAGCCGGCCGGCCGGTACATACGATGCGCACTGGCAATTTCAAACTAAATGTTGTCTCGCGCATGTGAGATACATATAAAGTGTTTTTACTCTTAATGCGGTAAACAGGAAGATATGAGAATACGTTTAATCAATTTATCAGTCATTGATTTTTTTAAAATTTTTGGTGATTTTCATTTTTTAAATAGATTTTATTGATTTTTTACAGAGAGGAAGGGAGAGGGATGGAGAGTTAGAAACACCGATGAGAGAGAAACATCGATCAGCTGCCTCCTGCACACCCCCTACTGGGGATGTGCCCGCAACCAAGGTACATGCCCTGGACTGGAATCGAACCTGGGACCCTTCAGTCCGCAGGCCAATGCTCTATCCACTGAGCCAAACCGGTCAGGGCATCAGTCATTGATTTTATCAATGTTGTTTTCATACTATGTTTTTTTTTATATCATGTTTTTTATATCATGGCTCTGTTGTTGATATATCATGTTGTTATTGTTTATTTATTAATCAATTTATATATTATTGTCGTATACATTTTATTAATATTCTCTCATCTCTGACACTTCTATTATAGAGAAAGGGTGAGTAGCGATATTAACATATTTCTTCTAACTAATTTCCTTTCAATGTGCAGGAATCCGTGCACCAGGACACTAGTATATATAAATATATTTTTGGTGGGTGGCAGTATATTTTGTTTTTCATATATTTTTGTTGATTTCAGAGAGGGAGACGGAAAGATAGAAACATCCATGATGAGCCCTAACCGGTGTGGCTCAGTAGATAGAGCATCAGCCTGCGGACTCAAGGGTCCCGGGTTCGATTCCAGTCCAGGGCATGGACCTGGGTTGTGGGCACATCCCCAATGGGGAGGTGTGCAGGAGGCAGGTGATCGATGTTTCTAGCTCTCTATCCCTCTCCCTTCCTCTCTGTAAAAAATCAATAAAATATATTTTCTTTAAAAAAAAAAAAAAAGAAACATCCATGATGAGAGAGAATCATTGACTGGCTGCCTCCTGCACACCCCCTCCTGGGGATCAAGCCAGCAACCCCAGGCCTGTGTCCTTTGGCTGGAATCGAACCCAGGTCCCTCCAGTCTGCAGCCCGAAGCCCTATCCAGTGAGCCAAATTTGCTCGGGAGGGGAGGCACTCTTGACGAAACGATATCTTGCCTGAATCTTCAGAGATGAGTAACAGCGAGTTGAAGGAAGGTGCGAGCCTGCATTCCAGGGAGAAGTTACAGCCGGAGGAAAAGTAGGTCTTTTGCAAGGATCTGTGAGCAATTTGGTCTTGGCAAGAGCTGTGCCAGAGGAAATGTCAACCTCCTTGCTCCATAGACTTGAGTAAGGATCTAAAGGATTTTTTTTTTTTTTTGGTTCCAAACATCAATGCCTCTCTCTCTCTCTCCTCTCTCTTTTTAAATTACAGTTGACGTACAATACGCTGTCAGTTGCCAGTGTACAACATAGTAATTTTCCCGATACTTGGCACCATCCTCAGTTATTACGCTATTCTTGACTATATTCCCCGCGCTGTCATTCACATCGCCATGACTACGGTGTCACCACCAATTTTTATCCCTCAAGCACGTCACCTTTTTTTCCACCCAACCGACCGACATCTCCCCTCTCTGGCCACCGTGAGTCTGTTCTCTGTATCTGTGGCTCTGTTTTGTTTGTTTGTTTTAAATTTGACTTATAAATGAAGTCACATGGTGTTCGTCTTTCTCTGTCTGACTCAAATCACTTAGCACAACACCCTCTCAGTCCATCCAGGCTGTCGCCAATGGTAAGATTCCCTTCTTCGTTTTTTTAGGGCCAACTCACGTTCCGTTGAGTACAGGCATCACTTCTTGGGGACCTGGAGGAATCTGATCATTAGCGTCGTCTTTACCCCACAGCCCAGGTGGAGACGACACCCAGGGAGCGTGTGGGAGACGTAGGACCTTATTTGCCTTGGAGATGCAGCTCTAGCTACAGCTGGCTTCACGCTGGGGCAACTCCTCCGTTGCCTGGCGCCCTGGCCAAGTTCTAGAAGGATTGGCCGAAAGCACCTCAGCTGAACCCTTTAGATAGGTCAGATGGAAACTGGTGTGACCTCATTCCTCATTAGTAAATTAGTTTACTCATATGCTAATATATATTACTAATAAAGTAATGTAGATGAGTCGCCTAGGGCGTCCCCCCAAAAAATGTACCCCACACAGGGTGACTTCAACCAACAGGAATGGATGCTTTCTCTCACAGTCCGGAGTCCAGAAGTTTCAAATCGCAGTGTCTGCGTGGGCGGGAAACAGGACTGAGATTTCTGAACCAGGGGAAAGTGTGTCCAGAACAGTGGGACTTCAGTTTTAGCTCCGTGGTGACTTGTGAGTGCGTAGGGGCCAACCCTAACTCGAACCCGAAACCTGAATCTAACTCTAACCCTGACACCAACCCTACCACGGATCTAACCCTAACCCTGACTGTAACATTACCCTAATCCTACTACTGACCCTAACTCTAACCCTAACCCTAACTCTAACCCTAACCCTAACCCTAACCCTAACTCTAAACCTAATCATTATTGTAGCCCTGATCCTAACCCTAACTCTAACCCTAACCCTAACCCTAACCCTAACCAGAACCCTAACCCTAACCCTAACCCTAACCCCGACTGTAACATTACCCTAATCCTACTACTGACCCTAACTCTAACCCTAACCTTAATCCTAATTCTAACACTAAACCTAGTTCTAACCCTAACCGTAGCCCTGACCCTGACCCTAACTCTAACCCTAACCTTAACCCTAATTCTAACACTAAACCTAGTCCTAACCCTAACCCTAACCTTAGCCCTGACCCTAACTCTAACCCTAACCCTTATTGTAACCCTGATCCTAACCCTAACTCTACCCCTGATCCTGACAATAACCCTATAACCCTAATCCTAACCCTAACTCTAACACTAAACCTAACCCTAACCCTAACCTAACCCTAACCCTAACACTAACCCTAACCCTAACCCGAACCCTGAATCTAACCCTAACCCTGAAACCAACCCTACCACTGACTCTAACCCTAACCCTGACTCTAGCATTACCCTAACCCGACCACTGGCCCTAACTCTACCCCTAACCTTAACCCTCATTCTAACACTAAACCTAGTCCTAACCCTAACCCTAACCCTAGCTCTGACCCTGACCCTAACTCTAACCCTAACCCTTATTGTAACCCTGATCCTAACCCTAACTCTACCCATGATCCTGACACTAACCCTAATCTTAACCCTAATCCTAACCCTAAACCTAACCTTAATCCTAATTCTAACACTAAACCTAACCCTAACCCTAACCCTAGCCCTGACCCTAACCCTAACTCTAACCCTAACCCTTATTGTAACCCTGATCCTAACCCTAACTCTACCCCTGATCCTGACACTAACCCTAACCCTAACCGTAATCCTAATTCTAACGCTAAACCTAGTCCTAATCTTAAACCTAACCCTAACCCTACCCCTGACCCTAACTCTAACCCTAAACCTAACCCTACCCTAATGCTAACCCTATTCCTAACCATAACCTTAACCCTAACCCTAACCCTAACCCTAACACTACCTCCTCTTCTGGCTTCTGGTTTTTGCCAAAAATCCTTGGTGCTCTTGCCTAGTGGCCACACACTCCTATTTCTCTCTCCATCTTCACAAGTCCTCCTTTCCTCTCTGTGTGTCTGTGTAGTTCCTCACAGCCCTCTTCCTATGAGGACACCCATGGACTCTGAGCCCACCCTACCCCAGTTAACCTCCACTTAAGGAATTCTATCTCCCAAGACCCTATATTCCCAATAAGATCACATTCTGCGTTTCTATGTGGACCACTTTGGAGGGACACCCTTCAACCCAGTCATCCATGGCCACACTCCTTGTATTTCTTTATAGCTTATTTTTTCACCCAGTCTTCACACATTGATATCCTACCAGATAGTAGAAATTTCCCCAAGACGGCGATGGTGTTGTATGCTGCCCTGGTTAGCTGAGGACCTATCCTTCCTGCCGACCAATTGTCAGGGCTTGAAGGAATCAACCTTGTTCCCTGTGTCCTCAAATAGAAATCAAAGGTGTGTGGACAGATTGCCAAGATCTATCTGTCCGTGCTTGCTCTTGGGTTGTGAAAGCGCTGATGTTTCTGAAGAACCACTCCGATAAGACCGTATCTTGTGTGTGTCTTGGGGTGTGACTGCAGGCTGAGATCTGGTGAGCCCTGGGAAAGTGCTCCAAGCAGAGCTGGACTTGAGTCATAACCCTGTGTGACTGCTGAGAGCAGTATGACCCACCCACGTCCTGGCACCTGAGATGTGGCATCCCCCCAAGATTAGAGGCCGAGTCTGGAGGCTGGAGGACTCTGGAATCCATTCCCACCAGGAGAAGGGCTGCCTTTTGCGCGTGTCCCCTCTCATGGGTCGTGACACACACTGGGTCTGTGTGTCGGAGAACAGTGTGGTTCCCACTCCCGGGGGTGGGGACCTCACTCGCGATGGGCTCGATGTCTTCTCAGGCACCGCGAAGGACCTTTCCTCCTCTTTTACTCGTTTCTTCACGTCCACACGCCTCTCCCCACGACCGACGACTTCATTGGCACCAGCCGGCACGGCTTATACGGGGATAACGTGGAGGAGATGGACTTCTATGTGGGTAAGTGTCAGGATGGAACGTAGAAACATCAGCATGAGCGTAGGAGGAAGTCCATGTTCACACTGACTTGACCATGATCACCTCTCCAACACGGGATGCTGATGGGAAAACAGTGGACTCACATAGGATTCTCTTTTAAAAATATATATATGTTATTGATTTCAGAGAGGAAGGGAGAGGGAGAGAGAGAGAGAGAGATCAGTTTTGAGAGATCAATCATGATTGGCTGCCTCCTGCATGCCCCTTACTGGAGATCAGGCTTGCAACCCAGGCATGTGTCCTTGACTGGATTCAAGCCCAGGACCCTTCAGTCCACAGAATGATGCTTTATCCACTTAGCCAAACAGGATAGGGCATAACTATTCTTTTTTGAAAATATATATTTTTATTGATTTTAGAGAGGAAGGGAGAGAGAGAGAGAGAGAAACCTTCGTGATGAGAGACAATCATGGATAGGCTGCCTCCTGCACGCCGCCTACTGGGGATTGAGCCCACGACTATGACCTCCTGGTTCAAAGGTCAACACTCAACCCCTAAGCGAAACCCTCTGGTCTTACACACGATTCTTGGGGTGTAAGATTTGGGGCATTGTCGATGAGAAACATTTTTGCAACGATTCCCAAAGGAATGTGCATGCATTGGGACTAACACCGATGCCCAAAATCTTATAATTTTATTCCTTTTATGGGTCCGTTTTTATTGTTTCAGGCAAACTCCTTGCTGCCATTGATGATCTGGGGCTGAGGAATCACACACTTGTCTATTTCACGTCAGACCACGGGGGACATTTGGAGGCCAGGCTCGGCCACGCCCAACTCGGTGGATACAATGGGATATTCAAAGGTGAGCAGGGAAGATCGTACCTGGGGTGTCCTTGTGACTAGGGTAACTAGTTCATTGTAACACAAGATCCGTGGCATGAAACACCAGATGAATGATGCGTGAGACACTCAACAAGATGACTGTTTATTGGACACTTGGTCAAAACGAAAGCATAGGGTCCCAAAACCAAGGATATTGACCTTAAATTGCTAACATTTCTAGACAATATTCTAGACACAGGCCTCCCTGATAGTCCTATGCGTGAAAGAGTGTTCACATAAGCAGATGGCTGGAGGGAGGCATTAAATGGGTCGAGTATCTAATCATCGATTCCATCCGCAAGATGGAATTAGAATAAGAAGAAATGTGGTCTACAGAGAGGGCACATAGAAATCTCCTTGGACGTTAAGAAAGCTTTGGGTGCCCTTTCCCAGAGATATGGCCTAGTTTCTCTGAGGTTTTCTTTTTTTAAGATATTTTTATTGATTTCAGAGAGGAAGGGAGAGGGAGATAGAAACATCAATAATGAGAGGAAATCATTGATTGGCTGCCTCCTGCCTGCCCTCTACTGGGGATCGAGCCCACAACCCGGGCATATGCCCTGACTGGGAATTGAACTGTGACCTCCTGGTTCATAGGTTGACAGTCAACCACTGAGCTACGCTGACCAGGCTCAGGTTTTACAATGAAATTCACAACACCGATTCCATGTCGTGGTGGGACACGTCATCCGTGGAAACATATCCGTGAGCCACCACACTGGCCTGGTCTAGTAACCTGTTTCCTGACGTTATAAGAAGATTACCTGCGACCTGTTCAGCACATTTGAACCTCTGATCTGAAGGAGACTCTACAGCACTTTGCAGAGACACATGGATTATTATTCATGCAAATGTGGGCTTTATCGTGTTGCATCCAGCAGGAAATGACTCCTGTGTGAACTCGATGAAATCCTTGTGTCACTCTCACCAAAGGGTGTGAGTGTCTGCAGCTTAGGGCTTGTGCCACCACACGGTGAGCCTAGGAAGGGAATAAATAAATCATTAGGAAAATTTTATGAGAACGTTCAAAAATGTTCTCATAATGTGTCGACATCAGAAACGCCCTGACCTGTCTCGTTATAAGAAGAGTTTGTTTGAACCAGAAGGGAGCAAGATCTCAAATGCTTATTTTATGAACATTTGAAATGGAGGAGCGAAGGTTAGCCCGGTTTGAGACAATAAGGTGGGGATCAGATTATGGGATTATCGACGAGCTTATGTGGTCTCTGGAGGGCAGACACCCCTTGTCAAAGGGGTATTACCTCTGGCATTTCAGAGATGGGTTAAGCTAGCGGCACAAGAACAATAGACAGAGCTGGCTTAAAACCCGTCACTAAAGAAGTTATAGGCCTGTGTGTGAAGTTATAGGGCGACCCACCCCAACCAGCCAGCCTAGTTAGGAATTTATGATCAGACTAGAGGCCTAGTGCATGAAATTCGCGCACTGGGAATGGGTAGAGGGGTGTCCCTCAGCCCAGCCTGCACCATTTCCCAATCTGGGACCCCTCGGGGGATGTCCAACTGCCAGTTTAGGCCTCTCACCATCCGGGATTGCTGGCTCCCAACCCGCTCACCTGCCTGCCAGCCCGACCACCCCTAGCCACTCCCCTGCCAGCCTGATTGATGCCTAACTGCTCCCCTGCCAGCCCAATTGCACCCAACTGCCTTCCCCTGCCTGCCTGGTCGACCCTAACTGCCCTCACCTGCTGGCCTGATTGCCCACAACTGCCCTCCCCTGGCAGCCATCTGGAGACCACATGGGGGTGGCCATCTTGTGCGAGGGCATGATGGTCAATTTGCATATTGCCTCTTTATGATATAGGACAATCCTGTGAGGTTACCGTCCATCGAATCTCTTTTCTTCGCATCCACCCATGAAATCATAAGAATCCATTAGCACAGTAGGATGGCCATTCCTCCTCGTTGGGTCAAGAAAATTCTGTTGTATGCGGGTCATCCTGGTGTCCATTGGTCACCAGGCGCTTCCTTTCCCAATAAATTTCCGGGTTTATAGGGAAATAATAATTTAGCATTTATGTATACTATACATGTTACCTGGAAACCCCTGTGTCGGCTCGGGTTTCCTGTCACTGTGTCCAATAACGAAAGCAGGGTTGCATCCTACAAGGCATTTATTGAGAAGGCCAGCATACCAAGAAGACAAGCACAAGGTTGTGTCTTCCAGCATGATTCGGGGGATAGGATTATAAAGGGGAAGGGGCTGGGGTGAGGCTGGGAATGGAATGCAGCTATCTGCAACCCTGGGGGAAGGCAGACATCAGTTATTGTTCTCGGTCATCAGGTGATGAGATGATGTGGGTGAGATGATGTGGGTGAGATGATGTGGGCGAGATGATGTGGATGAGATGATGTGGTTGAGATGATGTGGGTGAGATGATGTGGGTGAGATGATGTGGGCGAGATGATGTGGGCGAGATGATGTGGATGAGATGATGTGGGTGAGATGATGTGGGTGAGATGATGTGGGTGAGATGATGTGGGCGAGATGATGTGGGTGAGGCGATGTGGGTGAGATGATGTGGGCGAGATGATGTGGGCGAGATGATGTGGGTGAGATGATGTGGGTGAGATGATGTGGATGAGATGATGTGGGTGAGATGATGTGGGTGAGATGATTTGGGCGAGATGATGTGGGTGAGATGATGTGGGTGAGATGATGTGGGTGAGATGATGTGGGTGAGATGATGTGGGCGAGATGATGTGGGTGAGATGATGTGGACAAGATGATGTGGGTGAGATGATGTGGAGGAGATGATGTGGAGGAGATTATGTGGACAACATGATGTTTTGACTCCTGGTGGGTCGGCCTGACTCTGGGTATCAGTTCTCTTTGCTGGATTCACAGCTGAATCACCTCCCCCATCACTTCCCACAGGCCTTGAAAAGGAAACTTAAGAAAAACTTAACCCCCTCTTCCCATAAGTACATTTTTTCTAAGATGTAAAATAATAGGATTATTTTTTAGATTAATTCAGGTGCTTTATCTACCTCATTATAAGTCCCCCTATCATTGACCCAATTACTTTTCAGCATGCTGGACTCAGCAGTGAACAAATCAGACACAATTTTCCACCTTCATGGTAAGAGGCATGCCAGGAAAAACAATAAGAATATGTAAATTATCTATCTATCTATCTATATAAAAGCCTAAGAAACCAGCTGACCATTCAACCATTCGACCAGTAGCTATGACCTGCACTGACCACCAGGGGGCAGACCCTCAATGCGGGAGCTGTGGAGCTGAGGTGACTTGGCAGCTGTGATTCTCGGGTGACACACCCAGAACCAGAGAGGAGGGAGACCGATTGTGGGGTGCGTCACCCGCAAACTGTTCTATTGCAATCCAGGACCCCTCGGGGGATGTCGGAGAGCCGGTTTCGGCCCAATCCCCACAGGCCAGGCCTAGGGACCCCACCTGTGCACGTATCTGTGCACCAGGTCTCTAGTGTCATACCTTAGAGGCGAGTTTAATCCCAAAGAAAGGTACAGCAGAGAAGGATGGAGGAAAATAGAGCAGAAAGGATTCTGGGAGGGGTCTGTCTGCTATTTGAAACAAAATAACCCCCTAACTGCCTTCCCCCGCTGGCCTGATCGTCCCCTAACTGCCCTTCCTTGAGAAAGTACCGTTGGGCAAGAACCCATGAGCAGCCCACGGAAAGAGAGTTCCGTGGTCGTGTACCACTGACCCCATCAGGTGTCTATCCATGGTGGGCGCTGAGCAAAGACAGACTTTATTGAGGGTGATTGACATTTTTGAATACTCTTATATCAGTCATTATTTTAACTGCAACTTCATTGCTTTGTCTCGTAGGAGGGAAAGGCACGGCCGGCTGGGAAGGCGGGATCCGGGTGCCCGGGCTTTTCCGATGGCCCGGAAAATTGCCCGCCGGAAACGTCATTGATGAACCTACCAGCCTGATGGATATCTTGCCAACGGTAGCAGCGATGACCGGAGGCATCGTCCCTCAGGACAGGTGACGTCATGTAATCTGTTCACGGAGCTTCTCTCTACCTTTGTCTTGAGAAGATTCAGGTCCAGGGAGATAAACTCTATCCCAATGGATACGCTTTCTCCGGGGAACCCAGGTAATTTCCGCCTTTGTCTCAGGCTAGGTCTATTGACCGTTACTCATACGCCGGACATCAATGTTGTAGTTCTACTAGAGGCCCGGTGCAGGGGCCTAAGCCAGCAGTCGGACGTCCCTCTCACAATCCGGACTGCTGGCTCCCAACTGTGCGCCTGCCTGCCTGCCTGATTGCCCCTAACCACTCCCTTGCCAGCCCAATGGATGCATAACTGCCCTCCCCTGCTGGCCCGATCACCCCCAACTGCCCTCCCCTGCAGGCCTGATCGCCCCCAACTGCCCTCCCCTGCCGGCCTGGTCGCCCCCCAACTGCCCTCCCCTGCTGGCCCGATCACCCCCAACTCCCTCACCTGTCGGCCTGATCGCCCCCAACTGCCCTCCCCTGCTGGCCACCTTGTGGCTGTGGGCGCCTCCATCTTTGAGGGCATGGCAGTCAATTACCATATTCCCTCCTTATTGGCTGTGGACGCCGCCATCTTTGCGATGGCGTGAGACGGTCAATTAGCATATTCCCTCTTTATTAGATAGGATGGCCCATCTTAGTCACTTTTTAGTCTTTATTTGGAAGGAAGATGGAGGCAGGAAGGCTAGGAGATGGGAATATGGCCAATCAAACTCACTCATCCACATAAGAGGAAGAATAATTCCCTACCGTCTGGTGTCCCAGGTCCAGAAGGCTGGGGTGAAGGCCAGACATTCGATGGACATTTTGAACTCTCTCACAAATATTTTAAATGTCATTATATTGCCTTGTTCCTCTCACTGGTCGCTGTTGACCTAGGTAGGTTTTGTAATTATTCCTTGATAACAGCTCTAAAAGGGACTTCAATAGATTGAACCGACTCTCACCTCACCCTTCTAAGCCCAAAGAGTTATGTTCATGTGTCTTTCTTTTTTAAAAATACATATTTTATTGATTTCAGAGAGGAAGGGAGAGGAAGAGAGAGAGATAGAAACGTCCATGATGAGAGAGGATCATGGATCGGCCGCCTCCTGCACGCCCCCGACTGGGGATCAAGCCCGTAACCCGGGCACGTGCCCTGACTGGGAATCGAACCTGTGACCTCCTGGTTTACAAGTCAATGCTCAACCACTGAGCCACACCAGCCAGGCTAATGTTTCCTTCTTTATATAATAAAGATAATCTGCTTTTGCAGAAAAGTAAGATCCCAAGCTCAGTCGAATCAAAAAGAGACCTCTCCCATTTTTTAACATCGGTGTCAGCCAGTAATAGAATTTACGGAGAGTTCATCTAAAATAATTGAATAGCGCTCCCTACTTACGACAGCATTTATCAAGTTGACCGAAAGATCCGTTCCGCCCTAGCTGGTTTTGCTCAGTGGGTAGAGCATTGGCCTATGGACGGACAGGTCCCGGGTTCAATTCCAATAAAGGGCACAGGCCCGGGTTGTGGGCTCCATCCCCAGTAGGGGGCGTGCAGGAGGCAGCCGATCCATGATCCTCTCTCATCATTGATAGATTCTATCTCATCATTGATTCTATCTCATGATTCTATCTCATCATTGATATTTCTATCTCTCTCTCCGTCTCCCTTCCTTTTGAAACCAATCAACACATAAAATAAAGACAATAGTGTTAGTGACGATGTAATTTTTACGTTACTAAGCCAACAGGAGTCATAAAAAATAATTGTCCGAGATATTCACAGGGTGGGTTGGTTGGCTTTGGGGCAATGGCGGTTCCCGCCCACTCAGCACACGGTTCTCCGGGCCCACGGAAGGTCATGGAAGGTCATGGGATGCACTGGGCATCCTTCCAACAGCCTCATGACCAAATGCCTTTGCCTGACCTACTTCCTGTGTGTCTACACTACAGGGTGATTGACGGCCGAAACCTCCTGCCATTGCTTCAGGGCGAGACCCAGCGTTCAGAGCACGAGTTCCTGTTTCACTACTGCAGTAGTTTCCTCCACGCCGCCCGTTGGCGCCCCAAGGACAGTAAGTGTACGCCCGCCCGTGCACCCAGCAGATGCCCAGATTAGGGTCCCTGTAGTCTCTGCGACTTCCTCATTTTTATCCCTCGAGTCCAGTCCTCTGCGTCTAGCCTCAGCGCTGAAAATACCTTCTCTGGAAAGTTTCGAAGAATGGCTCTCCTTCAGAAAGACAGAGAGACCACGTGCAGAAATATCAACTTTGAGAAATGCTCTTTTTTCATAACTTTTTTAAATATAATTTTTTTTTATCGCTTTCAAAGAAGAAGGGAAAAGGGAGAGAGAGAGAGAAACATCCATGATGAGAGAGAATCATGGATCGACTGCCTCTTGCAGGCCCCCGACTGGGGATCGAGCCCACCACTGGGGCCTGTGCCCATGACCGGAATCGAACCCAGGACCCTTGGCTAAGTCGAGACAGACTCCCAGATACAGAGACCAGACAGACAGCTGTCAGAGATGAGAGGGTTGGGGGCTGGGTGAGGCGGGTGAAGGGACTCGGCAAAGAAAAAAAAAAGAAAGAAAAACTCATGGACGCAGACCACAGCGCTGTGAATGGCAGGTGGAAGTGGGGTGTTGAGGCAGCTAGAAGAGGGGAGAGCTTGACCGTCAACCACATCAATAGTGCTGGAAGGAGGCGTGACTTGGGGTGGTGAATACACGCTACAGGGTACAGTGGATGCGTTATAGAGTCGACACGTGAAACCTATATCATTCTATTAACCAATGTCACCCTAACACGCTCATTTAAAAAGCAAGGAAACATCGATTTTGAGACGTGGGATGTTAGACTAAACTAGAGGCCTAGTGCATGAAATTTGTGCATAGATCAGGGGGCGGAAGTGGAGGGGGGGGTCCTTCAGCCAGGCCTGCACCTTCTCCAACCTGGGACCCCTCAGGGGATGTCCACAGGGATCAGGCCTAAACCGGCAGTCGGAAATCCCTCTCACAATCTGGGACCACTGGCTCCTAACCGCTCACCTGCCTGATGCCTAATCGCCCCTAATTCCTCCGCTTGCCTGCCTGCCTGATGCCCCTAACTGCTCTCCCCTGCCAGCCTGATCGTCCCTAACTGCTCTCCCCTGCCAGCCTGATCGTCCCTAACTGCTCTCCCCTGCCGGCTTGATCGTCCCTAACTGCCCCCCCGCCGGCCTGATCGCCCCTAACTGCCCTCCCCTGCCGGCCTGATCGTCCCTAACTGCTCTCCCCTGCCGGCCTGATCGCCCCTAACTGCTCTCCCCTGCCAGCCTGATCGTCCCTAACTGCTCTCCCCTGCAGGCCTGATCGCCCTTAAGTGCTCTCCTCTGCCAGCCTGATCGTCCCTAACTGCCCTCCCCTGCAGGCCTGATCGTTCCTAACTGCCCTCCCCTGCAGGCCTGATCGTCCCTAACTGCCCTCCCCTGCCGGCCTGATCGTCCCTAACTGCCCCCCCGCCGGCCTGATCGCCCCTAACTGCTCTCCCCTGCCGGCTTGATCGTCCCTAACTGCCCCCCCGCCGGCCTGATCGCCCCTAACTGCCCTCCCCTGCCGGCCTGATCGTCCCTAACTGCTCTCCCCTGCCGGCCTGATCGCCCCTAACTGCTCTCCCCTGCCAGCCTGATCGTCCGTAACTGCTCTCTCCTGCCTGCTTGATCATCCCTAACTGCTCTCCCCTGCCAGCCTGATCGTCCCTAACTGCTCTCCCCTGCAGGCCTGATCGCCCTTAAGTGCTCTCCTCTGCCAGCCTGATCGTCCCTAACTGCCCTCCCCTGCAGGCCTGATCGTTCCTAACTGCCCTCCCCTGCAGGCCTGATCGCCCCTAACTGCCCTCCCCTGCCGGCCTGATCGTCCCTAACTGCCCTCCCCTGCCGGCCTGATCGCCCCTAACTGCCCCCCCGCCGGCCTGATCGCCCCTAACTGCTCTCCCCTGCCGGCTTGATCGTCCCTAACTGCCCCCCCGCCGGCCTGATCGCCCCTAACTGCTCTCCCCTGCCAGCCTGATCGTCCCTAACTGCTCTCCCCTGCCGGCCTGATCGCCCCTAACTGCTCTCCCCTGCCAGCCTGATCGTCCGTAACTGCTCTCTCCTGCCTGCTTGATCATCCCTAACTGCTCTCCCCTGCCAGCCTGATCGTCCCTAACTGCTCTCCCCTGCAGGCCTGATCGCCCTTAAGTGCTCTCCTCTGCCAGCCTGATCGTCCCTAACTGCCCTCCCCTGCAGGCTTGATCGTTCCTAACTGCCCTCCCCTGCAGGCCTGATCGCCCCTAACTGCCCTCCCCTGCAGGCCTGATCGCCCCTAACTGCCCTCCCCTGCCGGCCTGATCGCCCCTAACTGCCCTCCCCTGCCGGCCTGATCACCCCTAATTGCTGTCCCCTGCCGGCCTGGTCGCCCCTAACTGCTCTCCCCTGCCGGCCTGATCGCCCCTAACCGCCCTCCCCTGCCGGCCTGATAGCCCCTAACTGCACTCCCCTGCAGGCCTGATCGCCCCTAACTGCCCTCCCCTGCCGGCCTGATCGCCCCTAACTGCCCTCCCCTGCCGGCCTGATCACCCCTAATTGCTGTCCCCTGCCGGCCTGGTCGCCCCTAACTGCTCTCCCCTGCCGGCCTGATCGCCCCTAACCGCCCTCCCCTGCCGGCCTGATAGCCCCTAACTGCACTCCCCTGCCGGCCTGATTGCCCCTAACTGCCCTCCCCTGCCGGCCTGATTGCCCCTAACTGCCCTCCCCTGCCAGCCTGATCGCCCCTAACCGCTCTCCCCTGCCGGCCTGATTGCCCCTAACTGCCCTCCCCTGCCGGCCTGATTGCCCCTAACTGCCCTCCCCTGCCGGCCTGATCGCTCCTAACTGCTCTCCCCTGCTGGCCTGATCGCCCCTAACCACCTCTGCCTTGGCCCCCGCCACAATGGCTTTGTCCATAAAGATGTCCGGAAGGATGTCCAGAAGACATCCCGTCTATCCAGTCTAATTAGCATATTACCCTTTCATTAGTATAGATGATTCTAGCCTGACCCCGTGGCTCAGTGGTTGTGCATCCACCTACGAACCAGGAGGTCACGGTTCGATTCCCGGTCAAGGGCACATGCCCAGGTTACGGGCTGACCCCCAGTAGGGGGCGTGCAGGAGGCATCCCATCCATGATTCTCTCTCATTGATGTCTCTCTCTCTCTCTCTCTCTCTCTCTCTCTCTCTCTCTCTCTCTCTCTCTCTCTCCCCCTCTCCCTTCTTCTCTGAAATCAATAAAAAATTATTTTTTTTTAAAGAAGGGATTCTGATGTTCCGATGCTCTGAATATTGGCTGGCATTTGAGTTAACGTGTGGGCAAAGAGAAAAGGCAGAGAATGCCGACGAAGGCAGAAGATGGCCAAGTCGACGGGCATATGGGCTGGGTGCCTCAAGGGACAAATGGGCTGGGTGCCTATATGGGCATCTGGACTGGGTGGCTCAATGGGCACATGGGCTGGGTGTCTCAATGGGCACATGGGCTGGGTGTCTCAATGGGCACACGGGCTGGGTGTCTCAATGGGCACATGGGCTGGGTGCCTCAATGGGCACATGTGCTGGGTGCCTCAATGGGCACATGGGCTGGGTGCCTCAATGGGCATATGGGCTGGGTGGCTCAATGGGCATATGGGCTGTGTTGCTCAACGGGCATATGGGCTGGGTGGCTCAACGGGCATATGGGCTGGGTGTCTCAATGGGCACACGGACTGGGTGGCTCAATGGGCACACGGGCTGGCCGGTTCAATGGGCATATGGGCTGGGTGGCTCAATGGGCATATGGGCTGGGTGTCTCAATGGTCACACGGGCTGGGTGGCTCAATGGGCACACGGGCTGGGTGGCTCAATGGGCACACAGGCTGGGTGGCTCAATGGGCACACCGGCTGGGTGGCTCAATGGGCACACAGGCTGGGTGGCTCAATGGGCACACCGGCTGGGTGCCTCAATGGGCATATGGGCTTTTGGCTCAATGGGCATATGGGCTGGGTGCCTCAATGGGCATATGGGCTGGGTGCCTCAATGGGCATATCGGCTGGGTGGCTCAATGGGCATATCGGCTGGGTGGCTCAATGGGCATATCGGATGGGCGGCTCAATGGGCACACGGGCTGGGTGGCTCAATGGGCATATGGGCTGGGTGGCTCAATGGGCATATCGGCTGGGTATCTCAATGGGCATATGGGCTGGGTTGCTCACTGGACACATGGGCTGGGTGGCTCAGTGGGCACGCGGGCTGGGTGGGTCAATGGGCACTCAGGCTGGGTGGCTCAATGGGCATATGGGCTGGGTGCCCTGACATCTCCTTTCATCTCCAGGCGACGCCATGTGGAAGGTTCACTACGTCACCCCCACCTTCCGGCCGCCGGGAGCCCAGGCCTGCTATGACACCGGCCTGTGCCAATGTATCGGGGACGTCACCTACCACGACCCCCCCCTGCTGTTCGACCTCTCCCAGGACCCCTTGGAGTCCACCCCGCTGACCACGGACACGGAGCCGCTGTATGCCCTGGTCATCCAGACGGTGGCCGACGCTGTGAAGGAACACAGGAAGACCGTCGCCCCGGTCCAGCCCCAGCTGGGGCCCGACCGGAACCGGCGATTCGTGTGGTTGATGAGCTGCTGTGGGGTGTTTCCGTTCTGCTTTTGCGACAAGGAGGGTGAGGGCGCGTCGTGAGAAGCAGCCATTGGCCCCGGCCGGCGTGGCTCCGTGGTGGATCATCGACCTAGGAACCAGGAGGTCCGGGTTCGATTCCCGGACAAGGTCACATGCCTGAGTTATTGGCTCGATCCCCAGCGGGGGGCGTGCAGGAGGCGGCCGATCCGTGATTCTCTCTCATCATGGATGTGTCTCTCTCTCTCTCTCCCTCTCCCTTCCTCTCTGAGATCCGACCTAATAAAGCAGGAATATGCAAATTGACCATCACGCCCTCACAAGATGGCTGCTTATGACCAGGCTGGCCAGGGGGTTAGTGAGGGACGGCCAAACCACTGAACAGCAGGCTGCGTGGGGCTACCCGGCCGGTGGGGAGGGTGAGGAAGTTGGGAGTGACCAGGCTGGCAGGGAGGGGGCAGTTAGGGGCGATCAGACAGGCAGGCAGGTGAGCGATTAGGAACCAGCAGTCCAGGATTATGAGAGGGGAGTCCGCCTGCCTGTTCAGGCCCGATCCCACCGGACACCCCTCGAGGGGTCCCAGATTGGAGAGGGTGCAGGCTGGGCTGAGGGACCCCCCCTCCCCCTGCACGAATTTCATGCACCGGGCCTCTAGTCAATAATAAAAATACATATTTTAAAAATTAACATTTTTTAGCCCTGACCGGTGTGGCTCAGTGGATAGAGCGCCAGCCTGCGGACAGAAGGGTCCCGGGTTCGATTCCCGGTCAAGGGCATGGACCTTGGTTGCGGGCACATCCCCAGTGGGGGGCGTGCCGGAGGCGGCTGATCGATGTGTCTCTCTCATCGATGTTTCTCACTCTCTGTCCCTCTCCCTTCCTCTCTGTAAAAAATCAATACGATATATATATTTTTAAAAATTAACATTTAAAACTATAGAAACGATTCTTAGCTCAGGGGCCATGCAAAAGCCGGGCAGAGAAATTAACAAAATAAACCAACGAACGGGGTGGATCCAGAGACATGGAAGCAAGGAACAGAGTGTGGAATCTCAGAGGGCAGGCGGGGGAGGGTGGGTGGGTGGGTGGGTGGGAGATGATCAACCAAAGGCCTTGTATGCATCTATACATCACCCATGGACGCAGACAATGGCGGAAGGGGGGAGGGTATTGGTGGAGGGGGGGATGGGATAGCGGGGGTCGATGGGGGGATAAAAAGAAATATATTGAATTCTTTCAACAATAAAGGTTAAAAAACAAAACAAAAAAAGGGCAGAAACTGGTATGACCCCCTCCCCGCCCCCAGGCCATATAACTTGCTCTCTTGCTGTGATAAACCGACAAGGATTCAAACGTTGAGTTAGTCAGGCAAAACCTCGGAAAATGAAATACATGCCTTTCCCTAACGTTTCCTGTCACACCGTGCAATGGTTGGAGAGATGTGCATTTCTATTCTTTCTCTCAGTCCCTTAGCTCAGTGGTTCTCAACCTTCTGGGCCTTTCAATACGGCTCCCCATGCTGTGGGGACCCCCAACCATAACATTATTCTCGTGGCTACTTCATCACTATATCTATATCATCTATATCTATATCTATATCTATATCTATATCTATATCTATATCTATATCTATATCTTTATCTATATCTATATCTATATCTATATCTATATCTATATCTATATCTATATCTATATCTATATCATCCATAGCCATATCTATATCATCTATATCTGTATCTATATCTATATCATCTATATCTATAGCTATATCATCTATATCCATATCTATATCATCTATATCTATATCGATATCTTTATCACCTATATCCATATCTATATCATCTATATCTATACCTATACCTATATCTATATCATCTATATCTATAGCTATATCATCTATATCATCTATATCTATAGCTATATCATCTATATCCATATCTATATCATCTATATCTATATCTATATCTATATCTATATCTATATCTATATCTATATCTATACCTATACCTATATCTATATCTATATGTATATCTATCTATATCTATATCTATATCTATATCTATATCTATATCTATATCTATATCTATCTATATCTATATGTACATCTATACCTATACCTATAACTATACCTATACCTATACCTATACCTATACCTATCTATATCTATATCTATATCTATCATCTATATCTATATCTAATCTGTCTCTATATCATCTATATCTATATCTATATCTATATCATCTATATCTATATCTATATCTATATCTATATCTATATCTATATCTATATCTATATCATCTATATATCTGTCTATATCAGTGTTTCTCAACCTTCCTAAGGCCGCGACGCTTGAATACAGCTCCCCATGCTGTGGGGACCCCCAACCATAACATTATTCTCGTGGCTACGTCATCGCTGTCATGTGGCTGCTGTGACGAATCGTCATGGAAACATCTGATCTGCAGGATGGATTTTCATGGTGACACATCGAACACCATGAAAGCGCAGTGATCGATCACAAAAACAATATGTGATTATAGATGTGTTTTCCGACGGTCTGAGGCGACCCCCGTGAAAGGGCCATTCGACCCCCAGAGAGGCCGCCACCCACAGGTTGAGAACCACGGCCAGTGGGTAGAACTCTATTGTGTGTGTGGCTGGCGGAGTCTGGGCCAAACCGATGCCGGCTTTGTGGGCATGTTTTCCATTTATTTTCACTTATAATGGACAGACAGTATGAGATCCGTTTCAAGTGCATGACAGGGTAATTCGACATTCATGGACGGGTTCGATTCCCGGTCAAGGGCACAGGCCCGGGTTGTGGGCTCGAACCCCAGTAGGGGGCGTATGGGAGGCAGAAGGTCCATGATTCTCTCTCTCTCTCTCTCTCTCCTTTCCTCCCTGACATCAATAAAAAACATATTTTTTTAAAAATTAAGCCACTCTATTCAAACCTAATTCTATTTTCAATCAATTTCTTTTCAGGAACCAATACATTTTTTTTTTAAATCCGCACTGGAGGATATTTTTCCATTTATTTTTTTTAGAGAGAGAGGAAGACAGAGAGAGAAATATCGATGTGAGAGAAACACAAGGATGGGTTGCCTCCTGCATGTGCCCTTGACCGGAATCGAACCCGGGACCCTTCCGTCCGCAGGCGGACGCTCTATCCACTGAGCCACAGCAGCTAGGGCCGGGGACCAGTACGTACTTTCTGTTTCAATATATATATATATATATATATATATATATATATATATATATATATATATATTTTTATTGATTTCAGAGAGGAAAGGAGAGGGAGAGAGAGATAGAAACATCCATGGTGAGAGAGAATCACGGATCGGTTGCCTCCTGTACCCCACCCCCCTACGCCCTCCACCCTTGGCCACCACAGCCAGCTAACCTGGGATTCCATCTGGACTTAAAATAATAAAAAAAACCCACAATAATTCCAAGTAACTCCGCAAAAAAATAACCAGTGAGCCTAGATTTCGTCCGCGGCGTCCCCGGAGCTGGTCTACGCATTAGCAGGAGGCGCTGATGAATTCAACATCTGTCCGGCCTGAATAAAACTCGCCGTAGCCCATTCCTGGTGTGTGTGTGTGTGTGTGTGAGAGAGAGAGAGAGAGAGAGAGAGAGAGAGAGAGAGAGAGAGAGATCCAACCGTAGCCTCATGGTCCATTTTTGCAAATGACTCTCGCATCCCATCGGTAACAGTCATTGGCACCTTGTGCGTGATGGTCCACCCAACGGTTGGGGCATTTTTCCAGGATTTTTAACAATTTCTGTGGGCATTTTAACGCCACGGTGGACGGTTATACTAAAGCGTTCAGAGCCTGTGTTTCTCCTGCTGTTTCCATATCGCCCGTCGAGTTTATAGCATTTGAAGTGGAAGAATTTTTACCACGGGAGTGGAATTTCCATATTGATTTTTTTTTTTTTTTTACGGCAAAGAGAGTCTTTTAAAAATATATACATATATATGTTTTATTGATTTCGGAGAGGAAAGGAGAGGGAGAGAGAGAGAGAAACATCCACGAGGAGAGAGAATCATGGACCGGCTGCCTCCTGCACGCCCCTGACTGGGGATGGAGCCCACAACCCGGGCATGTGCCCTGACCGGGAATCGAACCCTGACCTCCTGGTTCCTGGTCGATGCTCAACCACTGAGCCATTAGAAGAATTTAGAAGGTGGTAAGAAGAGTACTAATATTTTAGCCGTCATGTTTTCTACTATTACTAGAGGCCCGGTGCATGAAATTCATGCACAGAGAGGGGGTGGGGGGGGGTCCCTCAGGCCGGCCTGCACCCTCTCTCAATCTGGGACCCCTCAGGGGATGTCTGACTGCCGGTTTAGGCCCAATTACAGCCTAAACCGGCAGTCGGACATCCCTCTCGCAATCCGGGACTGCTGGCTCTGGATAGCTCACCTGTTTGCCTGCCTGATTGCCCCTAACCACTCACCTGCCCGCCTGATCGCCCCTAACCACTCACCTGCCTGCCTGATCACCCCTAACCACTCTTCTGCCTGCCTGATCGCCCCTAACCACTCACCTGCCTGCCTGATCACCCCTAACCACTCACCTGCCTGCCTGATTGCCCCTAACCACTCACCTGCCCGCCTGATCGCCTCTAACCACTCTTCTGCCTGCCTGATCGCCCCTAACCACTCACCTGCCTGCCTGATCACCCCTAACCACTCACCTGCCTGCCTGATCGCCCCTAAACCCTCTGCCTGCCTGACTGATCGCCCCTAACCACTCGCCTGCCTGCCTGATAGCCCCTAACCACTCACCTGCCTGCCTGATAGCCCCTAACCACTCACCTGCCCGCCTGATCGCCCCTAACCACTCGCCTGCCTGCCTGATCGCCCCTAACCACTCGCCTGCCTGCCTGATCGCCCCTTACCACTCGCCTGCCTGCCTGATCGCCCCTAACCACTCACCTGCCTGCCTGATCGCCCCTAACCCCTCTGCCTGCCTGCCTGATCGCCCCTAACCCCGCTGCCTGCCTGCCTGATCGCCCCTAACCACTCACCTGCCTGCCTGATCGCCCCTAACCCCTCTGCCTGCCTGCCTGATCGCCCCTAACCCCGCTGCCTGCCTGCCTGATCGCCCCTAACCACTCACCTGCCTGCCTGATCGAACCCTAACCACTCACCTGCCTGCCTGATCGCCCCTAACCCCTCTGCCTGCCTGCCTGATCGCCCCTAACCACTCACCTGCCTGCCTGATCGCCCCTAACCCCTCTGCCTGCCTGATCGCCCCTAACCCCTCTGCCTGCCTGCCTGATCGCCCCTAACCCCGCTGCCTGCCTGCCTGATCGCCCCTAACCACTCACCTGCCTGCCTGATCGTCCCTAACCACTCACCTGCCTGCCTGATTGCCCCTAACCCCTCTGCCTGCCTGCCTGATCACCCCAACTGCTCACCCCTAACAGCCCCTGCCTCAGCCCCTGCCGCCGTGGCTTTTTCCGGAAAGACATCCGGAAAGCCATTCGTCTGTCTGGTCTAAGGAGCCTATGACACGTTTATTATTATATATAACACGTATATATTATACATTATATAGCCTGTGATTTTTATTATTAGAGGCGGCGTCTGTGATTCCGTCGCTGCCAATTTCCGTGGGTTTGGTCGGAATCTTACGATTCTTTCGTTTTCAATGAAAAGAAGAAGAAGAAATGTTCTACCCTATTCTTTCTCTCTGAACTGAAACCTAGAAAATGACTCCTCGCCTCACTCTCTTGGCTTTTCCGACCCACCCCCTTTTTCCCATTGACGTCAGCCTGGACGCAGAATTTCTCTCTCTCTCTCTCTCTCTCTCTCTCTCTCTCTCTCTCTCTCTCTCTCTCGGAAATTTCATTTCTTTGGCGGCTCCTACAGCATAAAAGGTGTCCTGTGAGCTGGCAGCAGGCTGGCGAGACGATACCCGTTTCTAACTTTATCCCAGATGGCAGCCAGGCTGGTCCCAGCGGGTTCCTGGCAGCTTCTCGTAAAGATTCATTAATCAGCTCTAAGGCATTTTTATTTTGCGACGATACCAGGCGGTACGTCGAGAATACATGCTTTATGGCGGCTCGTTCGGCCATCCTTGAAAACACACAGAGAGCCAGACGAATTCCCGGGCGGCTAGGTAGATATCGCAAAGGAAAGGTGTGGTCCTGTGAGTGCGTCCTGATTCGGAAGAAATTATTTTTGCAGACGGGATGGAGGGAGGGGTCGGAGACGAGGCCGTCCTGGGTCAGGGGGTCCTCCCTCCAGGGACAGGGTCCTTGTCGGACACAGACGAGGAGACGCAGACACAGGGGAGAAGCCACGTGGAGACGGAGGGAGGCAGAGGCGGGAGGGAGGGAGGCGGCCACCAGCCCGGGGAGGCCTGGAGCCGCAGGCGCTGGGGGAGGCAAGACGGACCCTCCCTGGAGCCTTCAGAGGGAGCGTGGCCCTGGGACACCCGGTCTCCAGGATCGACAGGAGGGGGCAGGGCCCTGGGGACACCCAGTCTCCAGGGTCGACAGGAGGGAGCAGGGCCCTGGGACACCCAGTCTCCAGGATCAACAGGGGGGAGCAGGGCCCTGGGACACCCAGTCTCCAGGATCGACAGGAGGGAGTGTGGCCCTGGGACACCAGGATCTCAGACGCCTGGTCTCAGATACGAGAATGGATAGATTTCATCCGTAAACCCTGATGTCATCAAATGTTTAAACCTCAGAAGGCCATGTCAGTGAGACGCATCATTTCCTCAGAGCGGTTATATCCAGGATCAAAAGAGTCGGGGTGGCCCTGGCCAGTGTTGCTCAATGGTTAGAGTGTCAGCCTGTGCCCCAAAAGGGGGTCCCCAGTTAAATTCCCAGTCAAGGGCACGTACCTCGGTCCCTGGTTGGATCCCCCACCCTGGTCAGGGCGAATGCGGGAGGCAACCAGTCGACGTGTCTCTCTCACCTTGATGTTTCTCTCTCTCTCTCTCACATCTTTGCTCCACATTCCACTCAGCCCCTGGATCATGCTGGCCACCCAGTTCGAGCTTATCATGGACACAAGGGATGAGTCAATCTATACTAATAAAACCATAGGTGGTCCTCGCGCCCTCACGCAATGCCCTCGCATTGTCACAAGATGGCCGGCAGGGGAGAGCAGTTGGGGGCGCCCAGGCCGGCAGGGGAGAGCAGTTGGGGGTGCCCAGGCCGGCAGGGGAGGCCAATTGGGGCGCCCAGGACGGCAGGGGAAGGCAGTTGGGGGCGATCAGGCCGGCAGGGGAGAGCAGTTGGGGGCAATCAGGCTGACAGGGCAGCGCTTAGGGGCGATCAGGCCGGCAGGCAGAAGTGGTTAGGGGCAATCAGGCAGGCGAGTGGTTAGGAGCCAGGGGTCCTGGATTGTGAGAGGGTGCAGGCTGGACTGAGGGAACCCCCCACCCCAGTGCACGGATTTTGTGCACCGGGCCTCTAGTTAAATCATAAATACGTATGGTGATTCATGTATTCTTGTTGAGAAAAATTCAGATGGCCTCAGCCAGTGTGGCTCAGTGATTGAGCGTCGACCCATGAACCAGGAGGTCAGGGTTCGATTCCCAGTCAAGGGCACATGCCCGGGTTGTGGGCTCCATTTCCAGTAGGGGGTGTGCAGGAGGCAGCCGATCCGTGATTCTCTCTCATCATGGATGTCTCTCTCTCTCTCTCTCTCTCTCTCTCTCTCTCTCTCTCTCTCTCTTTGAAATCAATAAAAATATATTTTTAAAAATTCAGGTCATAACCTATGTACTGGAATGACTCCCTCTCTGCTTGTCTGACTTTCTCTAATTTTTGTGCTCAGCTATTTCTACCAGAAAATTATTTCCCCACTAAAGTCGTTTACTGTTTCAGGGGCATCTATGAAGGAATTCCCTTTAAGACGCTAATGGAAGGTGGGGTGAGTTTCTTGATCAAGTCCAGGGGATACGTTGAAATGGGCGTCTGTCACTTGCCAATTTCTTTTTAAGGGTTGGAGTTGCAACCTATGATACCTTCACCAAAACACAAGGAATGTATACATTTAAAAAGTTGTGCTTTTTCATATATATACACTAGAGGCCCAGTGCACGAAATTCGTGCACAGGGGTGGGGTGGGACCCTCAGCCTGGTCTGCACCCTCTCCAATCCGGGACCCCTCAGGGGCTGTCCAACTGCCAGCTTCGGCCCGATCCCATAGGAGGCAACGGATCCGTGATCCTCTCTAATCGCCGATGTTTCTCTCTCTCTCACTCTCCCTTCCTCTCTGAAATCAATAAAAATACATTCTTAAAAAAAAAAACACAGTTGGAAATGAGATAAACATTGAGCACCAACAATCCCCCCCGCAAAATGTTATGGATGGCATTACAACCAACGGGCGTTTCATCATCCGGAATGGTGGAGAATTTTATTGGCTTTCACATCCATTCCTTGCCTATTTCAAAGGACCAAGGTTGGTGGCCTTTGGTGGCCTTTGGTGGCCTGCTGTCAATCAAATGGCTGCTTGCTGGCTGCTTCCTCACCCTCCTTGTCACAAAAGCAGAACGGAAACACCCCACAGCAGCTCATCAACGACACGAATTGCCGGTTCCGTTCGGGCACCAGCTGGGGCTGGACCGGGGCGACGGTCTTCCTGTGTTCCTTCACAGCGTCGGCCACCGTCTGGATGACCAGGTCGTACAGCGGCTCCGTGTCCTTGGTCAGCGGGGTGGACTCCGAGGGGTCCTGGGAGAGGTCGAACAGCAGGGGGGGGTCGTGGTAGGTGACGTTGTCCCCGATGCATTGGCAGTAGTGGGTCTCGTAGCAGGCCTGAGCTCCCGGCGGCTGGAAGACGGGGGTGACGTAGTGAACCTTCCACGTGGCGTTGCCTGGAGAGGAAAGGAGACGTCAGGGCACCCTGCCCGTGTGCCCATTGAGCCACCCAGCCCCTGTGCCCGTTGAGGCACCCAGCCTGTGTGCCCATCAACTTGGTCGTCTTCTGCCTTCGTGGGCATTCTCTGCTCTTTCTCTTTGCCCACACGTTAACTCAAATACCAGCCAATCTCCAGAGCATGGGAACATCAGAATCCCTCAGACAGCGGTTCTCAACCTGTGGGCCGCGACCCCTCTGGGGGTCGCACGACCCTTTCCCAGGGGTCGCCTAAGGCCGTCGGAAAACACATAGATAATTACATATTGTTTTTGTGATTAGTCACGATGCTTTAATGATGTTCGATGTGTCACCATGAAAATCCATCCTGCAGATCAGATATTGCCATGACGATTCATAACAGTAGCAACGTGACAGTGACGACGTAGCAACGAAAATAATTTTATGGTTGGGTGGTCACCACAGCATGAGGAGCTGTATTCAAGGGTCACGGCATTAGGAAGGTTGATAACAGCTGCCTTAGGATAATAATGTCCCAGGTCTCAACATTGATGATTCTTACCTTTTTTTTTTTTAATTGAATGTATTGGGGTGACATCTATATATATAAAAGCCTAATATGCTAAATGTCCCTCCTACCGTTCGACAGTACAACCAGTTGCTATGATGTGCCCTGACCACCAGGAGGCAGACGACCGACTGGTCGACCAATCGCTATGACGTGCACTGACCACCAGGGGGCAGACGCTCCAACCGGCAGGTTAGCTTGTTGCTGGGGTTCAGCCGATCGGGACTGGGCGAGATGGGCCGGACACGCCCTGGAACCCTCCTGTGGTCCCTCCCCGGCCTCTAAAATATTCCTTCTAATTCATTTCCTTATACTGTGCATGACTCCATGCACCGGGACTCTAGTTGGCTCATAAAATTACGAGGTTTCACGTGCACAATTCTAGAAAACGTCATGTGTATATTGTATTGTGTGTTCACCACCCCAACTCGTCTCCATCACCATTTATGCCTCCTCTACCTTCTACCTCCCTCCACACCACTTCCGCCTGCCAATACCATTGCTGTTGTCTTTGTCCATGAGTTTTTTCTTTCTTTTTTTTTATTTGCTGAGTCCCTTCACCCGCCTCACCCAGCCCCCAACCCTCTCTTCTCTGACAGCTGTCTGTCTGTTCTCTGTATCTGGGAGTCTGTCTCGACTTAGCCAAGGGTCCTGGGTTCGATTCCGGTCATGGTCACATGCCCCAGTGGTGTGCTTGATCCCCAGTAGGGGGCGTTCAAGAGGCAGTCGATCCATGATTCTCTCTCATCATGGATGTTTCTATCTCTCTCTCCCTTTTCCCTTCTTCTTTGAAATCGGTTTAAAAAATTATATTTAAAAAAGTTGTAAAAAAGAGAGCATTTCTCAAAGTTGATATTTCTGAAAGTTGTCTGTCTTTCTGAAGGAGAGCAATTCTTAGAAACTTTCCAGAGAAGGTATTTTCAGCGCTGACGGTAGACGCAGAGGACTGGACTCGAGGGATAAAAATGAGGAAGTCGCAGAGACTACAGGGACCCTACCCTGGGCATCTGCTGGGTGCACGGGCGGGCGTACACTTACTGTCCTTGGGGTGCCAACGGGCGGCGTGGAGGAAACTACTGCAGTAGTGAAACAGGAACTCGTGCTCTGAATGCTGGGTCTCGCCCTGAAGCAATGGCAGGAGGTTTCGGCCATCAATCACCCTGTAGAGTGTAGACACACAGGAAGAAAGTGAGGCAAAGGCATTTGGTCATGAGGCTCTTGGAAGGAGGCTCAGTGCATCCATGACATTCCATGACCTTCCGTGGGCCGGGAGAACCGTGTGCTGAGTGGGCGGGAACCACCATTGCCCCAAAGTCAACCAACCCACCCCGTGAATATCTCGGACAATTCATTTTCTGACTCCGATTGGCTTAGTAACTTGGTAAAAACTACATTTGCACTAACATTATTGTCTTTTTTTAACGGATCTTTTAGCTCAACTTGATAAATACTGTTGCAAGCGGGGAGCTCTATTCAGTTATTTTAGGCGAACTCCCTGTATATTCTATTATTGGCTGAAACCGATGTTTAAAAAAAATTATAGAGGCCTCCTTTTTATTCTAATGAGCTTGGGATTCTAGCGGGTTGTTTTTTCAAAAGTAGATCGTCTTTAATATACAAAGAAAGAAACATTAACATAACTCTTTGGGCTTAGCAGGGTGAAGTGAGGGCCGGTTGAATCTACTAAATTCCCTTTTATCCATGAAGAACCAGAAAAGCAGCTTCAAACCTACCTAGATCCACAGTGAGCAGAGAGGGGAACAAGGCAATATAATGCCGTCTATACTAATAAAAGGGTAATATGCTAATTAGGCCGGACATCTTCCGGACAAAGCCATGGTGGGGGGGGGGGCAAGGCAGAAGTGGGTAGGGGGGATCAGTCTGGCAGGAGGGAATAGTTAGGGGACGATCAGGCCAGCAGGGGAGGAAGTTGGGGGCGATCAGGCCGGCAGGGGAAAGCAATTAGGGGTGATCAACCTGGCAGGGGAGGGCAGTTAAGGGCGATCAGGCCAGCAGGGAGGAGCAGTTAGGGGCGATCAGGCCGACAGGTGTGGGGTAGTTAGGGGTGATCAGGCTGGCAGGGGAGGGCAATTAAGGGTGATCAGACCAGCAGGGGAGCAGTTAGGGGCATCAGGCCCACAGGCAAAGGTGATTAGGGGCGATCAGGCTGGCAGGCAGGCAGGCGAGCAGTTAGGAGCCTGCAGACCTGGATTGTGAGAGGGATCGGGCCTAAACCTGCAGTCGGACATCCCCCGAGGGGTCCTGGATTGGAGAGGGTGCAGGCGGGGCTGAGGAACTCTTTCTCTCTGTGCACGAATTTTGTGCACTGGGCCTCTTGTTTTAAATATTTGTGACAGAGTTCAAAATATCCACCCAAGGTCTGACCTTCACCCCAGCCTTCTGGACCTGGGACACCAGACGGTAGGGAATTATTCTTCCTCTTATGTGGATGAGTGAGTTTGATTGGCCATATTCCCATCTCCTAGCCTTCCTGTCTCCATCTTCCTTTCAAATAAAAACCACAAAGTGACTAAGATGGGCCATCCTATCTAATAAAGAAGGAATATGCTAATTGACCGTCTCACGCCATCGCAAAGATGGCGGCGCCCACAGCCAATAAGGAGGGAATATGGTAATTGACTGCCATGCCCTCAAAGATGGCGGTGCCCACAGCCACAAGATGGCCTGCAGGGGATGGAAGTTGGGGGTGATCAGGCCGGCCGGGGAGGGCAATTATGCGTTTATTGGTCTGGCAAGTGAGTGGTTAGGGGCAATCAGGCAGGCAGGCAGGCGCACAGTTGGGAGCCAGCAGTCCCGGATTGTGAGAGGGACGTCCGACTGCTGTCTTAGGCCCCTGCGCTGGGCCCCTAGTAGAACTACAACATTGATGTCCGGCGTATGAGTAATGGTCAATAGACTTAGCCTGAGACAAAGGCGGAAATTACCTGGGTTCCGCGGAGAAAGCGTACCCATTGGGATAGAGTTTATCTCCCTGGACCTGAATCTTCTCAAGACAAAGGTAGAGAGAAGCTCCGTGAACAGATTACATGACGTCACCTGTCCTGAGGGACGATGCCTCCGGTCAACGCTGCTACCGTTGGCAAGATGTCCATCAGGCTGGTAGGTTCATCAATGACGTTTCCGGCGGGCAATTTTCCGGGCCATCGGAAAAGTCCCGGAACGTGGATCCCGCCTTCCCAGCCGGACATGCCTTTTCCTCCTACGGGGCAAAGCAATGAAGTTGCAGTTAAAATAATGACTGATATAAGAGTATTCAAAAATGTAACGTTCGCCCTGACCTGTGTGGCTCAGTGGCTAGAGCATCGGGCTGCAGACTGAAGGGTCCCGGGTTCGATTCCGGTCAAGGGCATGGACCCTGGTTGCGGGCACATCCCCAGTGGGGGGCGTGCAGGAGGCGGCTGATCGATGTTTCTCTCTCATCGATGTTTCTCACTCTCTATCCCTCTCCCTTCCTCTCTGTAAAAAACATCAATAAAATATATTTTTTAAAAAAGAAAATGTAAGGTTTGTTTCGTTTCATTTCAAATGCCTACATGAAGCTGCACTTGAGGTCTTGCTACCCAATATGCATCGTCTGATGGGTTCGAATAAACTCTTATAAATAGCCTGTACATTACATTGCTCAAAGCAGACATGGAAATATTTTTAAAGCATGCTTTTTTTTATGATTTTATTTTTTATTGATTTCAGAGAGGAAGGGAGAGGGAGAGAGAGATAGAAACATCAATGATGAGAGAGAATCATGGATCGGCTGCCTCCTGCACGCCCCCTACTTGGGATTGAGCCCACAACCCGGGCATGTGCCCCTGACCGGGAATCGAACCCGGGACCCTTCAGTCCGCAGGCCAACACTCTATCCACTGAGCCAAACCAGCCAGGACTGGAAATATTTTTTTTAATGGTCTCATAAGCAAAACTTTAAAATTTTCCTGATTTATTTATCCCCTTCCTAGGCTCACCGTGTGGTGGCACAAGCCCTAAGCTGCAGACACTCACACCCTTTGGCGAGAGTGACAGAAGGATTTCATCGCGTTCACACAGGAGTCATTTCCTGCTGGATGCAACACGATAAAACCCACATTTGCATGAATAACAATCCATGTGTCTGTACAAAGTGCTGTAGAGTCTCCATCAGATCAGAGGTTCAAATATGCAGAACAGGTCGCAGGTAATCTTCTTATAATGTCAGGAAACAGGTTACTAGACCAGGCCAGTGTGGTGGCTCACGGATATGTTTCCACGGATGACGTGTCCCACCACGACATGGAATCGGTGTTGTGAATTTCATTGCAAAACCTGAGCCTGGTCAGCGTGGCTTAGTGGTTGAATGTCAACCTATGAACCAGGAGGTCACAGTTCAATTCCCAGTCAGGGCACGTGCCCGGGTTGTGGGCTCGATCCCCAGTCGAGGGCAGGCAGGAGGCAGCCAATCAATGATTCTCTCTCATCATTGATGTTTCTATCTCCCTCTCCCTTCCTCTCTGAAATCAATAAAAATATATTTAAAAAAAACTTGAGAGAAGCTTGGCCATATCTCTGGGAAACGGCACCCAAAGCTTTCTTAACGTCCAAGGAGATTTCTATGTGCCCTCTCTGTAGACCACATTTCTTCTTATTCTAATTCCATCTTGCGGATGGAATCGATGATTAGAGACTCGACCCATTTAATGCCTCCCTCCAGCCATCTGCTTATGTGAACACTCTTTCACGCATAGGACTATCAGGGAGGCCCGTGTCTAGAATATTGTCTAGAAATGTTAGCAATTTAAGGTCAATATCCTTGGGTTTGGGACCCTACGCTTTCGTTTTGACCAAGCGTCCAATAAACAATCATCTTGTTGAGTGTCTCACGCATCTTTCATCTGGTGTTTCATGCCACGGATCTTGTGTTACAATGAACTAGTTGCCCTAGTCACAAGGACACCCCAGGTACGATCTTCCCTGCTCACCTTTGAATATCCCATTATATCCACCGTGTTGGGCGTGGCCGAGCCTGGCCTCCAAATGTCCCCCGTGGTCTGACGTGAAGTAGACAAGTGTGTGATTCCTCAGCCCCAGATCATCAATGGCAGCAAGGAGTTTGCCTGAAACAATAAAAACGGACCCATAAAACACATAAAATTATAAGCTTTTGGGCATCTGTGTTAGTCCCAATGCATGCACATTCCTTTGGGAATCGTTGCAAAAATGTTTCTCTTCTAAGATGCCCCAAATCTTACAACCCCAAGAATCGTGTTTGCACCCAATTGGTTGAGCATTGACCTATGAACCATGAGGTCACAATTTGATTCGCTGTCAGGTGGATGGCCCAGTAGGGGGAAAGCAGGAGGCAGCTGATCCATGATTCTCTCTCATCATTGATGTGTCTATCTCTCTCTCCCTTCCTCTCTGAAATCAATAAAATATATATATATTTTTAAAAGAGAATCCTATGTGAGCCCACTGTTTTCCCATCAGCATCCCATGTTGAAGAGGTGATTACGGTCAAGTCAGTGTGAACATGGATTTCCTCCTACGCTCATGCTGATGTTTCTACGTTCCATCCTGACACTTACCCACATAGAAGTCCATCTCCTCCACGTTATCCCCGTATAAGCCGTGCCGGCTGGTGCCAATGAAGTCTTCGGTCGTGGGGAGAGGCGTGTGGACGTGAAGAAATGAGTAAAAGAGGAGGAAAGGTCCTTCGCGGTGCCTGAGAAGACATCGAGCCCATCGCAAGTGAGGTCCCCACCCCCGGGAGTGGGAACCACACTGTTCTCCGACACACAGACCCAGTGTGTGTCACGACCCATGAGAGGGGACACACGTAAAAGGCAGCCCCTCTCCTGGTGGGAATGGATTCCAGAGTCCTCCAGCCTCCAGACTCGGCCTCTAATCTTGGGGGGATGCCACCTCTCAGGTGCCAGGACGTGGGTGGGTCACACTGCTCTCAGCGGTCACACAGGGTTATGACTCAAGTCCAGCTCTGCTCGGAGCACTTTCCCAGGGCTCACCAGATCTCAGCCTACAGTCACACCCCAAGACACACACAAGATACGGTCTTATCGGAGTGGTTCTTCAGAAACATCAGCGCTTTCACAACCCAAGAGCAAGCACGGACAGATAGGTCTTGGCAATCTGTCCACACACCTTTGATTCCCATTTGAGGACGCAGAGAATGAGGTTGACCCCTTCAAGTCCTGACAATTGGTCTGCAGGAAGGATAGGTTCTCAGCTAACCAGGGCAGCGTACAACACCATCCCAGTCTGGGGGAAATTTCTACTATCTGGTAGGATATCAATGTGTGAAGACTGGGTGAAAAAATAAGCTAGAAAGAAAGACAAGAAGGAGTCTGGCCATGGTTGACTGGGTTGAAGGGTGTCCCTCCAAAGTGGTCCACATAGAAACTCAGAATATGATCTTATTGGGCATGTAGGGTCTTGGGAGATAGAATTCCTTAAGTAGAGGTTAACTGGGGTAGGGTGGGCTCAGAGTCCATGGGTGTCCTCATAGGAAGAGGGCTGTGAGGAACTACACAGACACACGGAGGGGAAAGGACTTGTGAAGATGGAGGGAGAAATAGGAGTATGTGGCCACTAGCCAAGAGCACCAGGGATTTTTGGCAAAAAACGGAAGCCAGAAGAGGAGGTAGTATTAGGGTTAGGGTTAGGGTTAGGGTTAGGGTTAAGGTTAGGGTTAGTGTTAGGGTTAGGGTTAGCATTAGGTTTAGGGTTAGGGTTAGGGTTCTGGTTAGGATTAGGGTTAGGGTTAGGGTTAGTGTTAGGGTTAGCTTTAGGGTTTGGGTTAGTATTAGGGTTAGGGTTAGAGTTAGGGTTGGGGTTAGGGTTAGGGTTAGGGTTAGGATTAGGGTTAGGTTTAGGGTTAGAGTTAGGGTTAGGATTAGGGTTAGAGTCAGGTTAGGGTTCCGCTTAGGGTTAGAGTTAGGGTTAGGGTAGTGTTAGTGTTCGGGTAGGGTTAATTTTAGGGTTAGTGTTAGGGTCAGGTTAGGGTTAGAGTTGAGGTTAAGTTATAGTTTGGGTTAGGGTTTGAGTTAGGGTTAGGGTTAGTTTTAGGGTTCACGTAGGTTAAAGTTAGGAGTATGGTTTGGGTTAGGGCTAGGGAAGCGTTAGTTATTGGGTTAAAGTTTGGGTTATGGTTAGAGTTAGGTTTAGTGCTAGGGTTAGAGTTAGGGTTAGGGTTAGGGTCAGGTTACGGTTAGGTTAGGTTTAGGGTTAGGGTAGGGTTACTATTAGGGTTAGCATTAGGGTTAGGTTAAAGTTGGGGTTAAGTTAGAGTTAGGGTTAGGGTTTTTGTTAGGGTTAGGGTTAGTTTTCGGGTTTGGGTAGGGTTATGGTTAAGTTTAGGGTTAGGGTTAGGGTTAGGGTTAGGGCTAAGGTAGGGTTAATATTTGGGTAAGTTTTGGGTTAGGGTTAGGGTTAGGGTTAGGGCTAAGGTAGGGTTAATATTTGGGTAAGTTTTGGGTTAGGATTTGGGTTAGGGTTTAAGATTAGGTTTAAGGTTAGGGTTAGACTTAGAGTTGGGATTCGCTTTAGAGTTTTCCCCTATGCACTCAAAAATCACCACAGAGCTAAACCTAAACCCTGCTGTGCTCAGCACACTTGGCCCTGACTCAGAACTCTCAGCCCCGTGCCCCGCCCACCCAGACAGTGTGACTGGGACCTCTGGTCTCCAGAACCAGAGCACGTTTTATATCTGGTTTACGTCACCCTGTGCTGGGTGCATTTTTCGGGCATTCCTAGGAAAGGAATACACATACTGAAGAGGAATGTGGCCACACCAGTTTCCATCTGACCTATCTGAAGGGTTTGCTGAGTTGCTTTCGGTCAATCCTCCTAGAACTTGGCCAGGGCGCCAGGCAATAAAGGAGTTGCCCCAACGTGAAACCAGCCGTAGCTAGAGCTGCATCTCCAAGGCAAATAAGGTCCTATGTCTCCCACACGCTCCCTGGGTGTCGTCTCCACCTGGGCTGTGGGGTAAAGACGGTGCTAATGATCAGATTCCTCCAGGTCCCTGAATAACAGAACGTGAGTTGGCCCTAAAAACGAAGAAGGGAATCTTACCATTGGCGTCAGCCTGGATGGACCAAGAGGGTATTGTGCTAAGCGACTTGAGTCAGACGGAGAAAGATGAACATCACGTGATTTCACTTAGGTGTGGAATTAAAAAACCAAACAATAATGATAATAATAATAAAAAAACAAGTAAGCCCTGACCGGTGTGGCTCAGTGGATAGAGCATCGGCCTGCGGACTGAAGGGTCCCAGGTTCGATTCCCGGTCAAGGGCATGTACTCTGGTTGCGGGCACATCCCCAGTGGGGGGCGTGCAAGAGGCAGCTGACCGATGTTTCTCTCTCATCCATGTTGCTCTCTATCCCTCTCCCTTCCTCTCTGTCAAAATAAAAATCAATAAAATATATTTTTATAAAAGATAAGTAAGACAGAAACAGGTCAACCGCTTTGACTCAGTGGACTGAATAGTCCCAGATTTGATTCCTGGTCACGGGCACATGCCCGGGTTGCAGGCTCGGTCCCCAGTGGGGGCCATGATGGAGGCAGCCGATCTGTGATTCTCTCTCATCATGGATGTTTCTCTCTCTCTCTCTCCCTCTCCCTTCCTGTCTGAAATCCATAAAAAAAATATATTTAAAAAAAATAAAAACGATAGGCCTTGATATTTGAAACAAAACAAAACCAAAAAAAAAAAAAATCCTTTATGTCCTTAATCAAGCCTACGTAACAATCAAAGACGCCGGCTTTCCCTCGGGCGTGTCGCTTGTCAAGATCAAATTGCTCACCGTTGCTGGCACACACCTCTTTTTCCGTAAGCTTTCACTCCTGCCCGTCATGCCTTCCTTCAGCTTGCTGTTACTGATGGTTGAAGATTTAGGCAAGATACTGTTTCCTCAAGAATGCCTTCTTGGAAAGTCCCTACAGTAGAGACGGATACGGCCCTAGACCCGTGGCCGGCCAACTGCGGCTCGCGAGCCACGTGCGGCTCTCTGGCCCCTTGAGTGTGGCTCTTCCTAAGCCTTAGGAGTCCCCTACTGAAATTAATGACAACGTCCCTGCCTATATAGCTGAAGTTTAAAAAAATTTGGCTCTCCAAAGAAATCTCCATCGTTGTCCTGTTGATATTTGGCTCTGTTGACTAATGAGTTTACCGACCATGGACCTGGCCTCTTTCTCATCACATGCCCGTACAGACAGCCTGCCCTCGATGTGTCGCAAGCTATCTGCGAAGTCCAGAAATCAGGGTAGCAGCCGATCGAAGAAAGATAAAACCCCGACTCATGTCGCAAGAGCAAGTGGAAAAAAAGAAATACGTGCTCAACGCCCTTAACTCCAAGAGAAGGTGTGCCTTCCTTGGCTCGTTTCTAGTTCGAGCTTAATGATGACCCAACAACCTTTTTTTTAACCTGTCACCTACTCCCGGGACAAGCCCTCTGATTTATAATTTCTCCGGGTGCTGTCTCCCCTCCCAGGGAAGCAATGAGATGGCCAGCTCTTTCTGCAGATCCTAGTTCCAGCAAAGACAGCTCTCAGTGTGCATGAGTATACCGAAGGTCTATGCCTTGCAGATGAATGAGTCCAACCTCAGAGTTGGTGCTGAGTGAAATCAGCCAGTCAGAGAAAAGACAAGTCCAACAGGATCTCAGTTATAGGTGGAATCTCATGAATAAAACCAACCAACAGAGTGGAGACAGACGCATGGATACAGAGAACAGACTGAGAGCTGTCAGAGGGGAGGAGGGAGAGGATTGGGTAAGAACTTGAAGGGATTAAGCAAAGAAAGCTCATGGGTACAGGCAGCAGGATGGGAAGGGGGAGGGAGGAGGGAAAGGGTGAACCCTGTAGCATTTTATTAATCAACTAGAGGCCCGGTGCACAAAATTTGTGCACATGGCGTGGGGTGGGGATCTCCTGTTCAGCCTGGATTGCGAGAGGGCATAGGCTAGGCCGAGGGACCCCACTGGTGCCTGATCAGGGCTGGGGAGAGATCTGGGGGGTTGGCTAGCTGGGGGGTTGGGAGGGACCGTGGGAGGGGCCCAGGGTGTGTCCAGTCCGTCTCACTCAGTCTGAATGGGCTGGACTCCAGCAGCAAGCTCACCTACAGGTCAGAGCATCTTCCCCCTGGTGGTCAGTGCAGGTCATAGAGAGCAGTTGAACGGCCTCAGCATATCATTAGCATATTACGCTTTGATTGGTTGAATGGCCGACTGGGTGACCGGACACTTAGCATATTAGGCTTTTATTATATAGGATGTCATCTGAATAAATTAAATTTTTTAAAAATAGAGTTTGGCCCAGTCAGCATGGCTCAGTGGTTGAGCATCAACTTACGAACCAGGGGGCCACAGATCGATTCCTAGTCAGGGCACATGCCCAGTTGGCGGGATTGGTCTCCAGTGTGGGGCGTGCAGGAGGCAGCCGATCAATGATTCTCTCTCATCATGGATGTTTCTTTCTGCCTCCCTCTGTGAAATCAACAAAAATATGTGAAAAACAAAATAAACGTCCACCCACCAGAAAATATATATATACTAGTGGCCTGGTGCACGGATTCATGCACATTGAAAGGAAATTAATTAGAATAAATATGTTAATATCGCTATTTGCCCTTTCTCTATAATAGAAGTGTCAGAGGTGAAAGAATATTAGTAAAATGTATATGAAAATAATATACAAAATGATGAATAAATAAACAATAACAACTTAATATGACAACAAAGCCATGATATAAGAACAACAAATTATGATATAAAAATAACAAAAAACACGGTATAAAAACAACATTGATAAAAATAATGACTGATAAATTGATTAAACGTATTCTCATGTCTTCCTGTTTACCGCATTAAGAGTAAAAACACTTTATATGTATCTCGCATGCGCGCGAGCCAACATTTATTTTTAAATTACCAGTGCGCATCGTATGTGCCGGCTGGCCGGCCGGTTGGTTGGTTGGTTGGTTGGACGGTCGGTCGGACAGGACGATCCGTCAATTAGCCTTTTCTATAGATAGATACTCGTTCTCTTATCTTTTCATGAATCTACAAATAAAAAATCATCTTTACCTTTCTAAAAACGAAATCGCCTCCTTTACCAGGATGGACCCGGCCCTTTCCGCCTTCATGGGCTGCTCGGTAATTTCGTGCCCCCTCATGAGCAGGCAATCCCAGTACAGGCTCGACTGGTGACTGTTTAACCAGAAGTGGCCCAGGAGAAGCATGAGCAGAACCAGGAAGAGGACGAGGGCCCAGGGAACGCAGAGCGTGCCACTCAGTTTCCCCAGAGCGAGAGTGAGCGCAGCCAGGGCGACCAGCTGCACAGAGATCCAGAGTCGGCCGCTGATGGCGATTTCCGCGTCCCGGGAAAGGTTGGGCCCGCACGTGTCAAACAGAGTGTATGGCATGCCGTAGAAGTCATCGAACCCATAGTGAGACGGGTGGTGGCAGTGGTCATTTCGGTAGTTGCAATTTAAGCCCTGATGCCATTTCCCTGAAATGAAACACACACACACACATAACGTGCTCACCTATGACAAAGACCATGAAGTCATTTTTCATTTCAAACACTAAGCCAGCGCACAAAAATGGAGTAGCACATATTTTTCTTTTCCCTCAACATTGAAGTTCAGCACAGACTCACTTTTGGCTCTTCCGTAGTTTGCAGGTATTTGTCTGAAAATCTGGTTTCTCGTTCACAGAGAGAATGAGAAATAGTCACAATATAGGTGCATGATAGAGCCAAGGTAGAGGATAGATGATGGACAGCTAGGTAGGTAGGTAGGTAAGTAGGTAGATAGATCTTAGATAGTGAGAAAGATATGATAGAAGGTAGATGGATGAGCGGGTGGATGAATGAATGGATATATAGAGAGAAAAGTGATAGATGATAAATAGATTAGATAGACACATAGATAGAGAGATAGATGATAGATGAGTGGTAGATATATTTATGTATTTGTGGATGGGTGGATAGATTGATCGATGGGCATATCAATAAACAAATAGATAGATAAACAGATAGATGTTAATTATAGCCACAGATGTAGATAAATAATAAAGACAGCATAGAGATAGCAGGTGAATAGAAATATCGATGATGAGTGGATGGGTAGATAGATGGATAGACAGATATGATGGATAAATAAGTGGATGGAAGAATTGTGTGGATGGGTAGATAGAGAGACAGACAGACAGACAGAGAGTGGTGGATGGATGACTAAGTGAGTGGAGGGATAGATGATGATGATGATAGATAAATCGATAGATGATAGATAGATGATAGATAATCCAAGTTATAGCCACAAAGATTGATAAATGATAGAGAGAAGTGGGTTAGCCCTAACCGGTTTGGCTCAGTGGATAGAGCGTCGGCCTGTGGACTGAAGGAGAGAAGTGGGTGATATGTGATAGATAGATACATAGATGATGGATGGTCAGCTAGAAGAGATAGATGATAGATAGATAGATAGATAGATAGATAGATAGATAGATAGATATTTAGATAGATAGATAGATGATAGATACTATGGTTAAGTGAATCGATAGATGAGTTGTGTGGGTGGGTGGATAGATGATAGATAGATAGATAGATAGATAGATAGATAGATAGATAGATAGATAGATAGATATAGATTGATTGATAGATGATAGATAGATGATAGACAGACAGAGAGTGGTGAATGGATGACTAGGTGAGTGGAAGGAGAGATGATAGATAGATGGATGGATAGATAGATAGATAGATAGATAGATAGATAGATAGATAGATAGACATAAGTTATAGCCACAAAGATTGATAAATAATAGAGAGAAGATAGATGATATATGATGTATAGATATGTAGATGATGGGTGGACAAATAGATGATAGATAGATAGATGATAGATAGATAGATAGATAGATAGATAGATAGATAGATAGACAGATAGATAGATAATAGATATAGATATAGATAAATGATGGAGGATATATTGAGCATAGAGGAATAGATAAATGGATAGCTGGCTGATTGGAAATCCAAAGATCTCCCACTAGAGTTCATTGACCTAAGAGATTGATTCAGGAAAACTTGACACATCTTGAATGTTGAAGGACCCTGGTTCTAACTCATCCCATGTGACACTCAGCATGGCAAAGGGTCAAGTTCCTTATCTCTGAAATGAGGGGGGTGGGGCGTGATATTGTTGACATCCCTTCCGCCCGTGAATATCAGTGTTTCAGTCGGCGTGGGAGGCCGTGTCCCTGAAATGAAATGAGCCCACGACCATGGCCATTAGCACAAAGGAGTAGCTTGGTTTTCTCCTGTGGATTAACCTTCATGAGGGAGGACCTGAGACAGAGGGATTGGGCCGGGCCACCTGGAAATTTCGGAGCCACATACCCCATTCGTATTTTGCTTTGGGGTCTAGATATTTAAACAGAATCAGAAAACTGGACCTTCCTTAAAACGCGAATGATGCTCACACTACTTGTGTGTCCCTGGGGGGTGAGATGCGGGATTCTGGAGCCTGCAAAGAATAAGAGAGAGAGAGAGAGAGAGAGAGAGAGAGAGAGAGAGAGAGCCATCCTAAATCTTTATCGTAGAGCATCTTGACCTGTGCAAAGATGAAGGACACACGGGGTGACCCCGAAACATGTGCGATGAGCATCTGGAAAGACCTGGGGGTGAGGTGGGAAGGCGTCTTGCGTCATGCCTGAGCTATGTCTGCAAAGGATGGGTTTATATCACTTAGGACACACTGTGTGCGTGTGTGTGTGTGTGTGTGTGTGTGTGTGTGTGTGTGTGTGTGTGTGAAGGGAGCTTCGTTAATTGCAGGTCGCCCGGTGAGCCAAGCGCAATGATGACAGAGAGTTCTGGAGGAGGCAGAGAGCGATGGCTGCTTACCGAAGATCGCCGTGCTGTATCCTTGCTCCTTGGCCAAGTGTGCAAACGTGGTCTCGTTACGCGGGAGTCCAACAGGGGCCGCAAGGGTCATGAGGACACGGTAGTTCCCATTGGAAACCATTCCTAAAGGGGACGGAAAAACACGGCCCAGGTGGACACCATGGGTAGGTAGGTGCTCATCACAGTCCTGCCTGGAGGGTGGGGAGCTGGGAAGGTGGACAGAGGATGAATGGGGCAGAGGTATCAAGGTGTGGGGGAGGAGATTGTGTTCTCCGAAGACAACACTCACACGGGTCCCTAATGCAAAACGCCTTTAAACCCTTGTGCGCACACACACACACACACACACACACACACACACCATGACACCTTCAGATACACCCCAACCCACTGTCCCCCACTCCCATAGACAATGGCTGATGGAACATCTAACCTGCACCTGCCCTCAACTGGGGCATCTATGCCTCAGAAAAGAAGTCGAGAAATGAAATCTTGCTGGGCTGGTGTGGCTCAGTGGTTGAGCGTGGACCCATGAACCAGGAGGTTCTGGTTCGATTCCCAGGCAGGGCACAGGCCCGGGTTGTGGGCTCGATCCCCAGTAGAAGGCGTGCAAGAGGCAGCCGATCAGTGATTCTCTCATCGTTGATGTTTCTATCTCTCTCTCCCTTCTCCTCTCTCTCTAAAAATCAATAAAAATATATTTTTTAAAAAAACAAAAAAAATAAATCTTATAAGAACTTCAAACTCTTGTGTTTCTACTAATTTTTTCCCCCTGACAATAGAGTCGAGTTCTATTTGTAGGACAGATGTGTAAGCTCACTTCCTGGCCAGAACCTGAAGTTGGGGCATCTCGGAAGAGTAGACACGTTGGTTTTGAACCCCTTATGACTAGAATTGATGTCAAGTAGGTGGGTGGGACCAGTCACCCTGAGACTGAAGACTCATCATTCATGGGCAAGGAACGGAAGAAAGCAAAGGAAGTTTTTGAAGGATTCAGGAACAGAACACCCCGAGATTGCCAACAGGGGTCCCTGGTGGGTAGTTGAAACCGGGGAGACTTTGCTCGATTCCGTTGGCAGTGATGCCAGGACCCTGGGTGTATTGAACATTTTTGAGCATTCCTCTCATATCAGTGTTTCTCTGTGTGTGTGTCTCTCTCTCTTCCACGCTCTTTAAAGATCAATGAAAAAATGTCCCCAGGTGAGAATTAACACACACAAAAAAGTCATCATCTCACCTGGCAAGCGCGGTTCAGTTGTGTTGACCACTGACCCATGAACCAAGTCGTCACCTGTTTGATTCCTGATCAGGGCACGTGCCCAGGTGGTGGGCGCAATCCCCAGTAGAGGGAGTGGAGGAGCCAGGCTATCAATGATTCTCTCTCATCGTGGATGTTTCTATCTCTCTCTTCCTCTCCCTTCCTCTTTCTCTAGTTCTATATAATAAAAGCCTAATATGCTAAGTATCCTGTCGACCCATCGGCCATTCAACCAATCAAAGTGTAATATGTTAAAGATATGCTCAACCGCCCGCTATGACGTGCACTGACCACCAGGGGGGCAGATGCTCCGACCAGTAGCTTAGCTTGTTGCTGGCGGCCAGCCGATCGGGACTGAGCGAGATGGGTCGGACACACCCTGGAGCCCTCCCGCGGTCCCTCCCCGGCCCCAATCGTGCACCAGAGAGGTCCCTCGGCCTGGCCTGCGCCCTCTCACAATCCGGGACCCCCTTGGGGGATGTCAGAGAGTTGGTTTTGGCCCGATCCTGCAGGTCAGGCCAAGGGACCCCACTGGTGCATGAATTCGTGCACTGGGCCTCTAATATATATACACTAGAGACCTGGTGCATGAAATTTGTGCACTGGGTTGGGGGGGGGGGTCCCTATGCCCAGCCTGCACCCTCTTCGCAAGCCAGGACCCCTCAGGGGATGTCCAACTGCCAGTTTAGGTCCGATCCCTGCAGTTGGACTGGCAGTCGGACCTCCCTTTCCCAATCTGGGACCTATGGCTCCAAACCGCTGGTCTGCCTGCCTGCCCCATCGCCCCTAACCACTCCCCTGCCTGCCTGATCACCCCTAACCACTCACCTGCCTTCCTGATCACCCTTAACCACTCTCCTGCCTGCCTGATCGCCCCTAACCACTCCCCTGCCTACCTGATCGCCCCTAACCACTCGCCTGCCTGTCTGATCGCCCCTAACCACTCGCCTGCCTGCCTGATCGCCCCAAACCACTCGCCTGCCTGTCTGATCGCCCCTAACCACTCCCCTGCCTACCTGATCGCCCCTAACCCCTCGCCTGCCTGTCTGATCGCCCCTAACCACTCACCTGCCTGTCTGATCGCCCCTAACCACTCGCCTGCCTGCCTGATCGCCCCTAACCACTCGCTGCCTGTCTGATCGCCCCTAACCACTCCCCTGCCTACCTGATCGCCCCTAACCACTCGCCTGCCTGTCTGATCGCCCCTAACCACTCACCTGCCTTCCTGATCGCCCTTAACCACTCTCCTGCCTGTCTGATCGCCCCTAACCACTCCCCTGCCTACCTGACCACCCCTAACCACTCGCCTGCCTGTCTGATCACCCCTAACCACTCGCCTGCCTGCCTGATCGCCCCCAACTACTCGCCTGCCCGCCTGATGGCGCCTAACCACTCGCCTGCCTGCCTGATCATCCCTAACCACTCACCTGCCTGCCTGATCTCCCCCAACTACTCGCCTGCCTGCCTGATCGCCCCTAACCACTCGCCTGCCTGCCTGATCGCCCCTAACCACTCGCCTGCCTGCCTGATCGCCCCTAACCACTCGCCTGCCCGCCTGATCGCCCCTAACCACCCGCCTGCCTGCCTGATCGCCCCTAACCACTCCCCTGCCTACCTGATCGCCCCTAACCCCTCGCCTGCCTGCCTGATCGCCCCTAACCACCTCTACCTCATCCCCTGCTGCCATCGCTTCCTCCGGAAGGACGTCCAGAATGACGTCCAGAAGGTCATTTTTCTGTCCGGCCTAATTAGCGTATTATGCTTTTAATATTATAGATATTCAGGTCACCATTTGAAGGTGAAGACATCCCTTGGCTACCCCAGGTGATGTGGGTCGCGGAGGAGCCAGGGGATTCAGGTGTTGACCTCCGGAGCCGCCCACCCAAGAAGGGGCGTGCAATGGCACCCTGAAACCCGTCACCGTGGCCAAGCCACGAGGCCCGTGCCCCCTGATTCCGTCACGACAGCAGAGCGGGGCCGGGGGGCCCCCGTTCACACACCTGTTCGGATCGGGTACCTTCCCGTGAGGAAAGCGGACCGGCTGGGGGTGCACATGGAGTCGGCGGCGATGTGCTGGGTCATCTGGACACCATCTCTGGCTAGGCTGTCGATGTTGGGGGTCCTGGAAAGAGAGGTGGAGGGGACAGTGAGGAATTGGGGTGGGAGGAGAGAGAGAGAGAGAGAGAGAGAGGACATAGACACAGGGACAGAGAGAGGGGAGGGAATGACAGAGGGAGAGACAGACATGAAGACAGAGAGAGAGAGAGACCAAGAGAGACAGAGAGACACAGAGAAAGATAGAGGGGCACACAGAGAGCGAGAGAGACAGGGAGAGGAAGGGAAAGGCGGGAAGGAGAGAGAGTGCGAGGAATAGACAGGGAGACAGGGACAGAGGCAGAAATTGCAGGCACACGTACACACACACACACACACACACACACACACACACACACACATATATATATATATATATATATATATATATATATATATATATATATATATATATTTAAGTATATTTGTCTTAGAGACCTTAGCCATATGTATATATACACATATCTATGTATGTATATGTATATATATAGTTATAGTTATAGTTATAGTTATTATAGTTATATATAAAGATTTTTAAATTTTTTAATTGATTTCAGAGAGGAAGGGGGAGATAGAGATAGAAGCATCCATGATGAGAGAGAATCATGGATCGGCTGCCTCCTGCACGCCCCCGACTGCAACCTGGGCATGTGCCCTTGATCAGAATTGAACCTGGGACCCTTCATTCCACATGTCAATGCTCTATCCACTGAGCCAAAATAGCTAGGGATAGATAGATAGATAGATAGATAGATAGATAGATAATAGATAGATAGATAGATAGATAGATAGATAGATAATAGATAGATAGATAGATAGATAGATAGATAGATAGATAGTCTCTAAATCAAAGACACTTAAATATATATGTGTGTTTGTGCATATATAAGATATATATATATTATATAATTTATATATATAATCTATATATATATATAGAGAGAGATATATATACATATATATGTCTTTGGATTAGACATCTTTGCTATACGCACATATACATATATATACATATATGTACACATATATATTTAAGGGCCTTTGGCTCAGAGACCTTAGCTATACCTAGCTACTTGGAGACCTAAGGCTGAGTATTCGATAGATCCATATCCCTTCTCTACACTCAGTTCACAAAACAGCCAGAGATTGAAAGAGAACAAAACAGCCCCAGCCACTCGCCTTATGGGGATGGACCGCTGAGGGTGGGAAAGCCGTGGCTGAGGGAGACGGCTTCCGTGACCCACCAGGAAGCTCTGAGCTCCCGTCTCCTGTTCGACGCCCCTCTCTCAGGACGTCCCTTGTTAAAACACATCGCCTTTTGCAAAAAAAAAAAAGGGCGCTGGGCTCCCCAAATCAGGAAGCGGGACCTGAACGATTCTCCCCAGTAATAATACACTCAGTGAAACCAGCCATTCAAGGAAGACAGGTGCCGTAGGATCTCACTTCTCACTGAAATCAACAGAAACGGACTCATAGGCACAGAGAACCGGCTGACAGCTGTCGGGGGGGAGGCGTTTGGGGGGGGATTGGGTGGAAAAGGTAAAGGGATTAAGAAAAAATAATTTAAAAAAACAACAACACTCACAGCCTGGCCAGCGTGGCTCAGTGGATAGAGCGTCCACCTATGAACCAGGTGGTCAGGGTTCGACTCCCGGTCAAGGGCACAGGCCCGGGTTGTGGGCTCCATCCCCAGTAGGGGGCGTGCAGGAGGCAACCGATCCATGATTCTTTCTCATCATGGATGTTTCTCTCTCTCCTTCTCCCTTCTTTTCTGAAATCAATAAAACTATATTTTAAAAATAGATTAAAAAAAAATTCACAGACTACAGTATGGTGATTATAGGAGGGAAAGGGGCTGGCCGAGACAGAAGAGGGGAAAGGGAGGATATATAGTGATAGAAGGAGACTGGACTTGGGGTGATGACCACACACGATGATAAACAGATGGTGTTTTAATAGGGTTGTAGACCCGGAACCTATGTCATTTCCTTAACCAGCTAGTGGCACTGCGCACGAATTCGTGCACGAGTAGCTCCATGCTGCTTGCTTCCGCCCACAGCTCGCTGGCCGTCCGGCCCAGCTCCGCCCACAGCTTGCTGACCCACCCTCCTGTGGCTCTCCATGGCTCATAGCTCACTGCCCCACCCTCCTGCTAACGGGCCGTGACACGTTACGACCATTTGCATATTACCTCTTTATCATATAGGATGTCGCCCCATAATGTTTCTTAATACACATAAACATCACCACTCGTTGAAATAGCCTGCATCAGTGGTCGGCAAACGGCGGCTCGCGAGCCACATGCGGCTCTTTGGCCCCTTGAGTGTGGCTCTTCCGCAAAATACCACGTGCGGGGGGGTGGACACATACAGTGCGAAATTGACTTAAAACTTGGAGTACAGTTTATGGAGCTCATTTTAGGGAACGTTGTGGAGTGAGAGGAGATGTAGTGTCCAGGACTGCCAGGGTCCATCCCCAGCAGGTCCAGGGGTCCCCAAAGGTGTGGACGGAGTTGGCGAAGAGGGAAAGACTCGGCAGGACGGAGAAAGGTATGTTGAGATGGTTTGGACGTAGAGAGAGGGTGAACGAAAGGAGACGGACGAGACAAGTCTACAAGACGCGTGCGGACGGGCGAGTTGGAAGGGGTCGACCTCAGCGAACGTACCTCCATCAGATGGAGGACGGTTTTTGGCAAAGGCCAGCGTAGGAGCGCCCTAATTAAGTGAATCACAGTGGACCTACCTATCTAGTTTCAGTTTAAAAAACGTGGCTCTCAAAAGAAATTTCAGACGCCGTACTGCTGATATTTGGCTCTGTTGGCTAATGCGTTTGCCGACCACTGGTCTACATGACAGAAGGCTCCTTACGAGACAGGTAGCTGCGTGTTCTGCATGAAGGAACTCATGGGTCCTCTACTATTCACTCAACAGGTAATAAGGAGATTAAGGCACCAGAAGTGAGGCAACTTGTCCGAGGTTGCACAACCGTGAGTCCAGAATCAAGACTCGAATGCACATGCATCTACTAGGACCTCGTTCTCAAAGACGAAGCCAACAGAATAACGTTGCCGTTGCAGGGAGAAGCGGTCACGAGAGGCATCCACCCTCCCGGCCTCAAGGACACACCTGATGGTGTCGTTTCCATAGCAGCCCAGGTCTCCGATCCCAAGGTCGTCCACCATTATCAGGACGATATTCGGCTTGTCGTCGTCCGCCCTTTGCGACTGGCCCACGGTGAGGAGTAACCACATCCAAGACAGGGACGCCCAGCGCCTCCTGAAAAAACAAGCACGGATTGTACTGGAAACACCCTCTTCTGGATGGTTTCAGGGTCCACGTTCCACGCCGACGTTACCTTCCGTGAAGGCAACAGGGTAGGTTGGACGCCAGGCACATGTCCCGGGACAGGGCCTACGGGCTTCTCTCTCCAGGTCCATGTCGCTCATGGCTGTGGAACGGTACCCACCCTGCTCAGGGGCCAGCTCTCCTGGGTTCTCAACACACGCAAACGCATTGCTGTTCTAGGAGGTGGAATCCGAACTCGTAAATTTGCTCGGAGACCAAGCATTGACTCCTTCGGTGCGAGGCGCTAAGTCGTAGGAGGTGATGTTGGTGGTTACGTTGCTGACTTAATGCTTACGATTTCCTGATTGCTGACATGCGGTTATGGGGATATTGCACAGACTTATGCAATGAGGCTCCCGGTTAATTTGTTGACTCATGGTTAAGGTCGCATGGCTAAGACGTATAAGGTCGTGTTACTGGTTGCGTTGCTGACTCCCTTCACGTGAAAATGTAATTGTCTGTGGGTATACCAGCTTTGCTGGAAAAAAAAAATTGGTAGAAGACCAGAAACACAAAGAAAAAGGCGCCCCAAAATAAAGGAAAACGGGGGGCATGGAGGAAAGATGAATCCTGGAATCTGGACACGGATTTAGTCCGCTTCCTAATTGTGCTCAGTCCCAGCTCAAGTCTCGATTTCTAAGAAATATATCATACTAGAGGCCCGGTGCACGAATTCATGCACCAGTGGGGTTCTTAGGCCTGGCCCGTGGGATCGGGCCAAAACTGGCTCTCCGACATCCCCCAAAGGGTCCCAGATTGCGAGAGGGCGCAGGCCACGCCGATCAGGGCCTGGGAGGGACGCGGGAGGTTGGCCAGCTGGGGAGGGACCATGGGAAGGCTCCAGGGTGTGTCCGGCCCGTCTCGCTCAGTCCGGATCGGCCAGACCCCAGCAGCAAGCTCACCTACCACTTGGAACATCTGCCCCCTGGTGGTCAGTGCACGTCATAGTGAGAGGTTGAGTGGCCTTAGCATATCATTAACATATTACCCATTGATGGCTTTAATGGCGACCAGTCGACTGGACACTTAGCATATTAGGCTTTTATTATATAGGATTTCTCTTCCTATGGGGTCTCTACCAGATATCAGGTCATGGATATTGGAACCATTGGTTCCATCTCTATGCTGTCTTTTTTCATAATGTAAAACCATCGTTAAATATTTACTCTGGGAAAGGAGGAGGGTAGAAAGATTCCCTGACCCCATCTGTTCCCAGGCCCTTTATAAATCCTCTGATGCAACTGTTAACTCAAGATTGAAACTCTGCTTTTCCCAAACTTTCCACCCCCCAAACTGTTAACAAGAAGTCTCCGGCCAGGACTTTGTCTATGGACAAACCATGATAATTACAGAAACGCTTTCATCTTCACCGAAATGATTGCGTTGTTTCTCTCAATTCCTGTTTGTACAACATTTCAAAATAATACAGACCCTGGCCAGGTAGCTCAGGTGGTTAGAGCATCGTCCTGATATGACAAGGTTGAGAGTTCGATCCCTGGTCAGGGCACACAAAGAATCACCCAATGAGTGCATGAGTAAGTGGAACCACAAATCTCTCTCTCTCTCTCTCTCCCTCTCTCTCTCTCTCTCTCTCTCTCTCTCTCTCTCTCTCAAATCAATCAATAAATATAAAATAAAATAAGTGTGCTGGAAATTGGCCATTTCTATTTGTTTCAATTGTCTACATCTCTCCTACTTCCTTTTTTCATTATGGACTTACTGAACCCAGAAGATAAATGTAGACATTTGACAGCTAACCACATAATGAATGCACAATAGTGCATGCCTCTAGCTATCGAGCTGACTTCACAAATACCACAAAATTACCCATCAGCATCAGCGCGTTTGCCCGGTGGCTTATCACTTCCCGTACCTGAGCGTCATCTTGGAGATCTGAGTACCTTCTTATTTTCTTTGGCCAAAGATCGAAGCTCCTGGAAAGAAGAGTGTGTCATGTTTGGGTTGCTTAAGTCAGCTCCCTTTTGGAAATGCTCCCTGAATTTGGGGATCCTATCTCTACTTCCAGCAATTAAAAACTGGTTTTCTGACACTCTCATGGCATAAGCCCCAAGCTCTCAATTAGTTGTACGTCTTGGCCCATTAAGGAAGAGCTTGAGCTGTGCCAAGTTCTGGGGCCATCCAGGTCCTTTGTGGGGTGTGAGTTACTTGGCTCCGTCCCTAAACCTACCCTCAGACAGGCCTCGTGAGCACATAACCTCTAGAAGAAGCAGAACTTGAGAGTTTAATCTCACCACATCTATGTGGAATGAACTCAGATCCGCTAAAAAGACGTAATGACTTTATCTCCTTCTGTGGTTGGCCATTAGTCCAAAGGGAGACCACTATCTGGTGATTTTAGGAAAGCTAAGAGTTGTTACACAATTGGGGGAGGGTGGTGCGCTGTGATGACCAAGGGACATGATACCAAAAGTCATTGCCGTGAAAGAAAAGGAGCAAAACCCAGAAATTCCGTCGGTAAGTCATTACTCGTGTTTGAACCTTTAAATTCAGCTAGGTACTTCATGCTAATCGCCTCCTTCAAACATCCATCCTAAGAACCCCGAAACACCATTCAGAAATAATATGTGCACCCCTATGTTCATAGCTACACGATTGACAAGCGCTAAGGTCTGGAAACAGACCAAGTGCCCATCAGCAGACGAGTGGATAAAACAGCTGGGGTCCATCGACACCGTGGAATACTACGCAGCCCTGAAAAAGGAAGGTCTCGTATCCTTTGGGACAGCACGGAGGGACCCGGAGAGCATGATGCTAAGTGACATAAGCCAGTCAGAGAAAGACTCATATCCCATGCTCTCACTCCTATGTGGAATCCAATCGACAAAATAAACTGACAGAAAAAATAACAGGACCAGAGTTTTGGATACAAGAAACACATTGACGAATCTCAAAAGGAAGGGAGTGGGTGAGGGGATGGGAAGAGATGAACCAAAGAATTGATGTGCACATATGAGTAGCGTGTGGACACAGACAATACTGTGGAGAAGATCTGAGGAGGGGTTGGGGTTAGGTGGAGGGGTACAGAGGTAAGGAAATGGGAGACATCTATAATACTGTAGTGTCAACAGCAGCCTGACTGCAGTGGCTCAACCAGGAGGTCATGGTTCGATTCCTAGTCAGGGTAGGTGCCCGTGTTGCAGGCTCCATCCCCAGTAGGGCCTGTGCAGGAGGCAACCAATCCATGATTCTTTCTCATCATGTATGTTTCTTTCTCTCTCTCTCTCTCTCTCTCTCTCTCTCTCTCTCTCTCTCTCTCCCTCTCTCTCTCCCTTCCTCTCTGAAATCAATAAAAATGTATTTTTTAAAAGAGAGGGCCAAAAAAGTCTCTACCCACATCTACTCAAGTATCTACTCATACATATATTCATATATGTACTCACAAATCTATTCATATATGTACTCATATATCTATTCATACATCTGTTCATATATCTACTCATACATATACTCAAACATCTACTCATACATCTACTCATACATTTACTCATACATCTACTCATACATATATTCATATATGTACTCACAAATCTATTCACATATGTACTCATATATCTATTCATACATCTGTTCATATATCTACTCATACATATACTCAAACATCTACTCATACATATATTCATATATGTACTCACAAATCTATTCATATATGTACTCATATATCTATTCATACGTCTGTTCATATATCTACTCATACATCTACTCATACATCTTTTCATACATCTGTTCATACATCTATTCACACATCTACTCATACATCTGTTCATACATCTATTCATACATCTACTCATACGTCTATTCATACATCTACTCATACATCTGTTCATACATCTACTCATACATCTACTCATACATCTGTTCATACATCTGTTCATACATCTACTCATACATCTGTTCATACATCTACTCATACATCTGTTCATACATCTACTCATACATCTGTTCATACATCTACTCATACATCTGTTCATACATCTGTTCATACATCTACTCATACATCTACTCATACATCTACTCATACATCTACTCATACATCTACTCATACATCTGTTCATACATCTACTCATACATCTACTCATACATCTATTCATACATCTACTCATACATCTACTCATACATCTACTCATACATCTGTTCATACATCTGTTCATACATCTACTCATACATCTATTCATACATCTACTCATACATCTACTCATACATCTGTTCATACATCTACTCATACATCTACTCATACATCTGTTCATACATCTACTCATACATCTGTTCATACATCTACTCATACATCTACTCATACATCTGTTCATACATCTGTTCATACATCTACTCATACATCTACTCATACATCTACTCATACATCTACTCATACATCTGTTCATACATCTACTCATACATCTACTCATACATCTATTCATACATCTACTCATACATCTACTCATACATCTACTCATACATCTACTCATACATCTACTCATACATCTGTTCATACATCTACTCATACATCTGTTCATACATCTACTCATACATCTACTCATACATCTACTCATACATCTACTCATACATCTACTCATACATCTGTTCATACATCTGTTCATACATCTGTTCATACATCTACTCATACATCTATTCATACATCTACTCATACATCTACTCATACATCTACTCATACATCTGTTCATACATCTACTTATACATCTGTTCATACATCTGTTCATACATCTGTTCATACATCTACTCATACATCTACTCATACATCTATTCATACATCTACTCACACATCTATTCATACATCTACTCATACATCTACTCATACATCTACTCATACATACATTCATATATGTACTCATAAATCTATTCATACATCTGCTCATATATCTACTCATACATCTGTTCATACATCTACTCATACATCTATTCATACATCTACTCACATATCTATTCATACATCTGTGCATATATCTATTCATACGTCTTGCTTGTGTGAGCCCTGGCAGTCGTTTAAACTTTTATTTCAGAGGCAGCAACTATAGGGAATTCACACACTGCCAGTCACACTCCAGCGATCTTGGTTGGTTCCCATGAATGGTCATGGTTGCTACTTGTTTTTCCTTTTACGGCACTTTAAATAAATTCCCATTTTCAAATTTAAATGCACCAAAACTAAGTGAGGAGACCCCAATAAAAGCAAGACCCCAGCCCCATGCCCAATCTCTCTCTCTCTTTTCTCTTGTGTCTCTCTCTGTCTCTGTGTCTCTCTCTTCCTCTTCTCTCTCTCTCTCTCTCTCTCTCTCTCTCTCTCTCTCTCTCTCTCTCTCTCTCTCTCCCTCTCTCTTTTCTCCTCTCTCTGTCTGCTGGTAAGCTTACTGTGTACCCTCAGGTGCATTGCCTCAATTTCCAGGTCCCATGAAGAATGAAGAATAATCAACCTTTATTCTATCAAAATTTCCTGATGGGTATCACGGAAGGGTGTCTTGCCGTCACCATCAGAACCCCAAGGGCCAGTCCCAACACAAGATCAGGCAGGGATAGACTTGACTGGAGAGGCTGAGCTCGGCACAAAACACCTTCCCCGGCTCACCTGTCCGACTCACCTGCCCGCCTCACCTGCCCGCCTCACCTGTCCGCCTCACCTGCCCGCCTCACCTGCCCGCCTCACCTGTCCGCCTCACCCGTCCGTGGTGGTGTCTCCCTGATTCTGGGACATGGGACTCTTCTGGCTGCCACCTGTCGCCAAACCACAGCCTGTGTGGAATTCCGCCGTGTCCCCCTGGGGAGGCTGGTCCACGCAGGTAGAAGGAGCTCACCCAGGAGGCTCACCTTTGGGATATGCAAATGAGGCCGTCCGCCCCCCCTGATTTGCATGTCCTGAAAATCCAGGTTACAAAAAAAAAAGGAAATCCTTCAGTGAAACATCTGCAGACTTGCTCGCCCTGGCTGACTGCTCTCACCTGTGTGCCCACCGGCAAATGATTCATCCAGTGCAAGGAAGTGAAGGCTGGAGCTCCTACCTGAGGCAGTGGCTGAGATTCTAGTCCCCGACAATCTGCGGACTCAGGGTGACCTCGCCCTGAACTAAAGGAGCTGAAATAGCCTGGCCGGTGTGGCTCAGTGGTTGAGCGTCGACCGTAGAACCAGGAGGTCACCGTTGGATTCCCGGTCAAGGGCACAGGCCCGGGTTGCGGGCTCCATCCCCAGGACTGGGCGTGCAGGAGGCGGCCGATCCATGATTCTCTCTCCTCATGGATGTTTCTCTCTCTCTCTCTCTCTCCCTTCCTCTCTCTGAAATCAATAAAAAATATTTTTTTTAAAAAAGCAAAGAAAAAAATTAAAGCAAAAAATAAAATTAGAAGAGGAGAGAAAATATATCCTCTCTTCCAGAATTACATCTGAATTGTGTCCAGCAAGATGGAGGATGCGGAAGAATTTAAGGGCTTAGGGAGGGATATACCAGTTGTCAACACCATGCTTCTACTAAAGAAGGAACAAATGCCTGACTGGGTGGCTCAATGGTTGAGCGTTGACCCATGAACCAGGTCATGGTTCGATTCCGGTCAAGGGCACAGGCTCGGGTTGCGGGCTCGATCCCCAGTAGGGGGCGAGTAGGAGGCAGCCGATCCATGATTCTCTCTCATCATGGATGTTTCTCTCCTCTCTCTCTCTCTCTCTCTCTCTCTCTCTCTCTCTCCTTTCCTCTCTGAAATCAGTCTTGGATGGTGACACCAAAGATACAGGTGCCTCCCCAGGTGGACTTACCTGGAAGAGAACTTTGCTTTAGAATTTTATAGACACGTCCGAAGAACATGTTCAAGGTTCAAGGACATTCTTCAGAGTGAGACTTACAAAGGGTATATGACTTTTAAAAATATATATATATATATATTTGTTGGTTTCAGAGAGGAAGGGAGAGGGAGAGAGAGAGAGAGAAACATCAATGATGAGAGAGAATCATGGATCAGCTGCCTCCTGCGTGCCCCTGCTGGGGATCGAGCCCACAACCTGGCGTGTGCCCTGACCAGGAAGAGAAGCTGGGACCTCTTGGTCCATGGGATGATGCTCAATCCACTGACCTACACCAGCAAGGCAGAATGGTTATCTATACTAATAAAAGGGCAATATGCTAATGAGACCAGATGTCTTCTGGACATCCTTCTGGACAAAGCCATGGTGGCGGGGGCCAAGGCAGAGGTGGTTAGGGGCGATCAGGCCAGCAGGGGAGAGCAGTTAGGGACGATCAGGCTGGCAGGGGAGGGCAGTTAGGGGCGATCAGGCTGGCAGTGGAGGGTGGTTAGGGGTGATCAGGCCGGCAGGGGAGAGCAGTTAGGGGCGATCAGGCCAGCAGGGGAGAATGTTTAGGGACAATCAGGCTGGCAGTGGAGGGTGGTTAGGGGTGATCAGGCCGGCCACAGGTGAGCAGTTAGGAGCCAGCGGTCCCGGATTGCAAGAGGGATGTCCGAGGGGTCCCAGATTGGAGAGGGTGCAGGCTGGGCTGAGGGACCCCCTCCCGCATGAATTTCGTGCACCAGGCCTCTAGTTATTGACAAATCAACAAACAGCAAGTGCTGGTGAGGATGTGGAGAAAAGGGGACCCTTGTGCACTGCTGGGGGGAATGCAGACGGGGCAGCCACTGTGGAAATGTCTTTGGAAGATAAATATCCCAGCTAGGATGGCTCCGCCGGCTTCAATCTAGGAACCAGGAGGTCATGGTACAATTCATGGTCAGGGAACGTGCTTTGGTTGCAGGCTCGACTCCCAGTGGGGGGCATGCAGGAGGCAGCCGATCCATGATTCTCTCTCTCATTGATGTTGCTAAAGGGTGTCCCAAAATCCACGCAAGAAGTAATTTTGATAGAAAACACAGGTTTATCATTAAAAATTGTAAATGTTTTATAGATTCATAAAGTACACAGTCTAGGGTTATGTAAGGAAGAGCACATCGGGTCCATGGCCTCCACGGCTCTGCTGGCACAGACGCAAAGCCGCGGTCTCCATTGGTCTTCCCTGTCCCTGCTCCTGGGCCATCATTGGTGCTTGGTGGTGCTTATCGAATTGAAGGGATTGACATCAAAAGGCAACAGATATTAGAATCTGATTCAATCAACCGAGTCAAATTAGGCTTTTGTTTTCTGTTGTTAATGCTCACGCAAAATTCCAATCTTGCGTGAATTTTGGGACACCCTTTATCTCTCTCTCTCCGCCTCTGAAATCAATAAAAATACATATATTTTAAAGAAAAATAACTTGCATTTTAGCTCACAGCCCAAGAAGGCTACGCTGGGACTCACACACCTGGTGGTGGGTATGCCCTGGCTTGTGTTGGACACAAATACATTTGGGGCAAAGAGAGAGAGGATTATAAACGCAATCCGAGAGTGAGGATGAGAGGAGGTGTGGGCAGGGAACACCAGGTGTCTTTTCTTGCAAAACCGCCGCGTTCGCCTCCGAGAAGAGACATTGGGCAATGACGCAAAGAGATAATCCCTCAAATGAGACATGTCTGAGGTCAGGGCTCCCTCAAGGGAACTTCCAGAGACCATCTGGGTGTCCCGTGGTCAGTAGAAGGTTGGATTCCTTCTAAATCAGCGGTTCTCAACCTGTGGGTCGCGAGCCCTTTGGCGGTCGAACGACCCTTTCACAGGGGTCGCCTAAGACCATCCTGCAGATCTGATATTTCCATGACGATTCCTAACAGTAGCAACATGACAGTGGTGACGTAGCAACGAGAATAATTTTACGCTTGCGTCACAACATGAGGAACTGTATGGAAAGGGCCAGAAGGTTGAGAACCACTGTTCTAGACGCTTGAGACGCCCGATGAGCTGGCTGAGTCAGGACATGCTCAAGGGTAAGGATTGGCTTTGAGGCGTAGTCATGGCTTTCATACGAAGGAGTCGGTTCAAGGAAGTCTGTACCCACCCAAGTGACACACTCAACCCAACTTCCTGCGGCCCTGGCTCTCAAACAGTCATTCAAGGACGTCTACATCCAACCCAACTTCTATAGTCTTGGCTTTCATACTAATAGTCATTCAAGGACGTCTGTACCCACCCAAGTGAGACACTCAACCCAACTTCCTGTAGGCCTGGCTTCCATACCAACAATTAGTTCAAGGTCGTATACACCCGCTCAAGTGGGATCTCAACCCAACTCCCTGTAGTTTTGGCTCTACAGCCATCTTCTATACCATCTTCTATAGTAGTCCCATCTTCTATACCAACAGCCAGTTCAAGGGAAACTGTACCCACCCAAGTGACACACTCAACCCAACTTCCTATAGTCTTGGCTCTCAGATAGTCATTTAGGGACGTCTGTAACCACCCAAGTGAAACACTCAACCCAACTTCCTGTAGCCCTGGCTTTCCTACCAACAGTCAGTTCAAGGTCATAGACACCCGCCCAAGTGGGACCTCAACGCAACTTCCTGGAGTCCTGGCTTTCATACCCAATAATTCAAAGGCATCTACACCCACCCAAGTGAAACACTCAACCCAACTTCCTGTAGCCCTGGCTTTCCTACCAACAGTCAGTTCAATGACATCTACCAACAGCCATTCGAGGATGTCTACATCCAACCCAACTTCCTGTAGTCTTGGCTTCCATACCAACTGCCGGGAGCCGGTCCATCCTTGCTGTTTCAAGGGACCTGGCATATATGGCATACGGTTCTTAATGTTTGCTCACCTTCTTGGCGCTGTGTTTTAACCAAGGTCACCTCTCTGAGAAAGGTTGAATCCCCAGGTAGGGATTTTCCCCTGAAGTTAGGGAGGGAATAAAACCCCTCAACTAAGTGCCAGGCGGGTAATTAATCACTTTAACTACCAACAATCATGCTTAAGCTACATAATCTTTACTCCCTGGAATGGAGATAAGAAATGCCCTAACCTTTGGAATAGAGATTGATAGGATTGGAATCAACTGGTATAAATACAGATGTAACAAGACAGAACTAAGAAGAGAGAACCTACAGACAGAACCTACACAGAACCTACAGACAGAAGAAATTCGCTGGAGAGAACATGGCAAAAGATCCTGGACTGAACCTGACTACAGAAATTGGCAAGAGAACCTGACTAGAACCTGGTGACTGAACCTGGCTGGAGAACCTGGACAGAACCTGGCTGGAGAACCTAGCGAGGGAACATGGCTACAGAACCTGGCTGGAGAAACTGGAGAACCTAGCAAGAGAACATGGACACTGAACCTGGCTGGAGATCCTAACCAGAACTTCGCTGGAGATCCTGAACAGAACTTGGCTGGACATCCTGGCTAGAGATCCTGGCTAGGCTGCTGATGAATTGAATGCTGTCTCCGTGTCATTCCTTCTTCGCCGACTCCATCCGCACCTTTGGGGACCCCTGGACCTGCTGGGGTTGGACCCCAGCAACCAACAATTAGTTCAAGGTCGTATACACCCACCCAAGTGGGCTCTCAACCCAACTCCCAGTAATCCTGGCTTTCATACCAACAGTCAGTTTAAGGATGTGTATACCCACCAAAGTGACATCAAGCCAACTTCCTGTAGTCCTAACTTCCATGCCAACAGTCATTCAAGAATGTCTACAGCCACCCAAGTGACACACTCAACCCAACTTCCTATAGTCTTGGCTTCCATACCAACAATTAGTTCAAGGTCGTCTACACCCACCCAAGTGACACACTCAACCCAACTCCCTGTAATCCCGGCTTCCATATCAACACTCATTCAAGGACATCTACACCCACCCAAGTGGGGTCTCAACCCAACTTCATATAGTCCTGGCTTTCATACCAACAGTCAGTCAAGAACGTCTACACCCACCCAAGTGAGACACTCAACCCAACTTCCTATAGTCTTGGCTCTCAGACAGTCATTCAAGGGCGACTGTACCCACCCAAGTAAGACACCCAACTTCATATAGTCCTGGCTTTCATACCAACAGTCAGTCAAGAACGTCTCCACCCACCCAAGTGAGACACTCAACCCAACTTCCTGGAGTCCTCGTTTGAATGGCTACCATCAGTTCAAGGACAACTGTACCCACCCAGGTAAGACACTCAGCTTCCTGTAGTCCTGGCTTTCATACCCAGTCGTTCAACCTACACAACTTCCTGCTCTTCTGGCTTTCATAGGAAAGTCAGTTCAATATTTTTTTAGTGATTTCAGAGAGGAAGGGAGAGGGAGGGATAGACACATCCAAGATGAGAGAGAATCATGAATCAGCTGCCTCCTGCACGCCCCCCACTTGGGATGTGCCCGCAACCAAGGCACATGCCCTTGACCAGAATCGAACCCGGGACCCTTCAGTCCACAGGCCGGTGTTCTATCCACTGAGCCACACCGGCCAGGGCTGTCATGTCATTCTCTTGCATGACCTCAGGGGGAAACCCAACAGCTCCTGTTAAGCAAACCAGGGCCACATGCTGAAGAGCTGAGCTCAGAGCCTGGCGCAGACATTTCCTAATCCAACTCAGACGCAGATAAGGGAGGCCAGATGGATTTCTGGACGGCGAGCTGCAAGGGAGGTCTGAGCTGGGGACCTGGGCAGGGGGGCTTTCTTCCCGGGAGCTCCGAGCGAGCATCCGCCCCACATCTCTCTCTCTCCCCCGGTTTCCTTGGCCATCCTTGGCGATGGCTGCCTGGCCCGTAGGCACCTCAGGCCACCCCCGCCTCCCTCTCCACCCGGCCTTCTCCCTCCTTTCTCTCCCCACGCCTGTGTCCAAACAGGCCCTGGGGACAGGGACACCGGTCATACGGGATTGTAGGGAGAGACTCTCGGGTCAACCCTCAGGCTGACCTGAGACAAGTCCCAGCCTGGAGTCCCAGCCCAGAGCTCCCCTGGCACGATGCAGCCTGACCTTGTAGACCTCCCGAGTTCCCTCCTACGTAGCGAATGGGCTGTGGGAGGTGCCGCCAGTGCCGCCAACACAAGCACATCTGCAGACGTGATCATCGTACCCTGGTTTTAATCGGACTATAACTTGCAGGGTGGGTCTTTGGTGCCCTCATCCAGGCACGGGAGACGCACCCAGCCCCAGCTGTATTCTCTCTGTCGGTCTTTTCTCGCAACCCTCGCCGCCCCTCCTCAGGCTCACCCTTGGCCGGGCTGGCACAGTACATGGGGTTCAGGTGGCAACCGGTGTCCTGGGAGCGGATCCTGGCCAGGTCACAGGTGCAAGAGAACGCTGTTTCGAAACGAGCTCAGACTGTGGTACGCGGTTCGGAGACGGGGTTGAGGTCCCACGGCTCCTTTTCAAATAGCTTGCCAAGAGCGGAGCTGTTTTAAATGTCTTCTTCTTCATAGTGTTGTTGTTGTTCATCACGACCTGAGGGCATTGTTTCTGTTGGTTTCACATACAGTGGGAGGGAGAGAGAGAGAGAGAGAGAGAGAGATCAATGATGAGAGAATCATGGATCGGCTGCCTCCTGCACGCCCCACACTGGGGATGGAGCCCCCATCCCAGGCATGTGCCCTTGACTGGAATCGAACCTGGACCCTCCAGTCTGCAGACCGACACTATCCACTGAGCCACACCAGCTATGGCTTGTTCGCTTCAGTTTCAAAGACACTTTTTAAAAAATATATATATATGCCGAAACCGGTTTGGCTCAGTGGATAGAGCATCGGCTTGCGGACTGAAGGGTCCCAGGTTCGATTCCGGTCAGGGGCATGGACCTGGGTTGCGAGCACATCCCCGGTGGGAGATGTGCAGGAGGCGGCTTGATCGATGTTTCTCTCTCATCGATGTTTCTAACTCTCTATCCCTCTCCCTTCCTCTCTGTAAAAAATCAATAAAATATATTAAATATATATATATATATATATATATATATATATATATATATATATATTTGTATTGATTTCAGAGAGGAAGGGAGAGGGGGAGAGAAAGAGAAACATCCATGATGAGAGAGAATCATGGATCGGCCGCCTCCTGCAGGCCCCCTGCTGGGGATGTGCCCACAACCCAGGTTGTGCCCTTGACCGGGAATCGAACCCAGGACCCTTCAGCCCACAGGCCGACGCTCTATCCACTGAGCCACACCAGCTAGGGTCCAAGGACACTTTCCATTCAACATCAATTTTTTTTTTTTTTTAGTTACAGGTGTCTGTGGGGAAAAAAAATAGGTTTCCAGTTTCTTTCTTTCTTTCTAACAAAAACGCTGATGAGATATCTCACAGTGCTGGTGACGGGATTTCCTGGGAACTCTTTACATACAGCAGCCCGGCAGCATGGTATCTGCAGCCACCAGTATGAACGCGATGACATCATGGCCCAGGCCTCCCCCTTCTCATTCCGGAGAAATCTTCCCGTGCTTTGGCATTCACGGATCGGAGAAGCGATGATGACTTTGAAACTCCCGCCGTGGCCTTATCGTCTGGATCAGTTCAGGCTCTTACTTCAACGCCGTGCAACCCATTTTTCCTTTTACGAAAATGGGGGCGATGAGACCTGCCTCCCCTACTTTGGTGGAGTGTTAAAAACAAGCAAACAAAAAAAAAAAAAAGAAAAAAACCGCGCTGGCTGGTTTGGCTCAGGGATTCAGCATCAACCTATGAACCAGGAGGTCCAGTGCACAAAATTCGTGCATGGAGGGGGGCGGGGAGTCCCTCAGCCGGGACTGCACCCTCTTGCAATCGGGGACCCCTCAGGGGATCGGGCCTAAAATGGCAGTCGGACACCCATCTCGCAATCCGGGACCGCTGGCTCCTAACCACTGGCCTGCCTGCCTGATTGCCCCTAACTGCTCACCTGCCTGCCTGATCACCCCTAACCACTCACCTGCCTGCCTGATCGCCCCTAACCACTCGCCTGCCTGCCTGATAGCCCCTAACTGCTCTCCCCTGCCGGCCTTATCACCCCTAACCATTCGCCTGCCTGATCACCCCTAACCGTTCACCTGCCTGCCTGATCTCCCCTAACCCCTCTGCCTGCCTGCCTGATCGCCCCTAACCACTCTGCCTGCCTGCCTGATCACCCCTAACTGCTCGCCTGCCTTCCTGATCACCCCTAACCACTCGCCTGCCTGCCTGATCGCCCCTAACCCCTCTGCCTGCCTGATCACCCCTAACCACTCACCTGCCTGATCGCCCCTAACCACTCACCTGCCTGATCGCCCCTAACTGCCCCTGCCTCAGCCCCCACCACTGCAGCTTCGTCCAGAATGACGTCCGGAATGGCGTCCAGAAGGCCGTTCGGCTGCCGGTCTAATTAGCATATGACACTTTTATTATTATTATAAATTTATTTGTTTTTACCCTCATCTGAGGATATTTTTTCCATTGATTTTTTTAGAGAGAGTGGAAGAGAGAGGGAGAGACAGAGAGAACCGTCGATGTGAGAGGAACACATTGGCTGGTTGCCTTCTGCACACGCCACGACCAGAGCCTGAGCCTGCCACCGAGGCAAGTGGCCTTGACCGGAATCGAACCCCAGACCCTTTTGGCCCTCAGGCCGACGCTCTATCCACTGAGCCACACCAGCCAGGGCTAGGGCATCACCCTCGATTTCAAACGGATCGAGCGAGTCAGCCGAGCACGGCTCCCGCGACCTTGGCAACAGCGCGTTGCCGCTTGGTAACAAGCATCCCCAGTCTGCCCCTCACACACTGGGTTCCATGTCGTCTTCCTGGTCGCACCCACAGAGGGGGAAGCTCCCACAGCAGGGCTGCAGCCACGGCTTCCAGAGGGAGTTGAACACGGACAGCTGCTGGGGGGCCGGGGCGAGCGTGCGGCGGTGCCCGTGGACGGCCTCCTCGACCTTCTGGACCACGGACTCAAATAACGCCTCGTTGTCCGGGCAGAGAGGTTGGCTCTCGGAGGGGTCTCGCGAGATATCGAAGAGCAGGGGAGGGTCGTGGTAGGTGACGTCTCCGGTGCAGGAGCAGATCCCACGGGCATAGCAGGCGCCGGCTCCCGCCGGCGAAAACTTGGGCGTCACGTAATGAACCTTCCACACGGTGCCACCTGGAGAGAACAGAGACCCATGGGAATACCGTATTTTTTTGAAAATATATTTTATTGATTTTTTTACAGAGAGGAAGGGAGAGGGATAGAGAGTTAGAAACATTGATCAGAGAGAAACATCGATCAGCTGCCTCCTGCACACCCCCAACTGGGGATGTGCCCGCAACCAAGGTACATGCCCTTGACTGGAATCGAACCTGGGACCCTTCAGTCCGCAGGCCGACGCTCTATCCACTGAGCCAAACAGGTCAGGGCAGGGATGCCATATTTGTGATTGTTTTAGCATTTTTTGGAGGGGGGGCACGAATATTCTTTATTAATGTACTCATCCTCCAAACTTACTGAACACCAATTATGTGTAATTTGAGCATTATATTCTTACTAGAGGCCCTGTGCACGAATTCGTGCACCAGCGGGGTCCCTCGGCCTGGCCTGCGGGATAGGGCTGAAACCGGCTCTCCGACATCCCTCGAGGGGTCCCGGATGGCGAGAGGGCGCAGGCCAGGCCGAGGGACCCCATTGGTGCACGATTGGAGTTGGGGAGGGATGCAGGAGATTGGCCAGCTGGGGAGGGACCACGGGAGGGCTCCAGGGCGTGTCCGGCCCATCTCGCTCAGTCCCAATTAGCCTGACCCCAGCAGCAAGCTGACCTACCATTCGGAGTGTCTGCCCCCTGGTGGTCAGTGCACGTCATAGCGAGCGGTTGAGCAGCCTTAGCATATCATTAGCATATTGAACTTTGATTGGTTGAACAGACAACCAGACAACCGGACACTTAACATATTCGGCTTTTATTCTGTAGGATCAGGCCCTATCTAACACAATCTTTTAAATACATCACTTTGCTTAATTTTTTGTGTTTTTCTTTGGTTTAATTTAAATTCTTTATTGTTTAAAGTATTACCTGAGTCTCCTTTTTTCCCTCCATTGATCTCTCCTCAGACACTCCAACCCCCCAGCACATGCCCTCACCCCCGTACTGTCTGTGTCCATGGGTTATGTTCATATGCATGCATACAAGTCCTTTGGTTGATCTCTTACCCCCTTCTTAAAAATATTTTTTATTGATTTCATTGAGGAAAGGAGAGGGAGAGAGAGAGAGAGAAACATCAATGATAAGAGAGAATCATTGACGGGCTGCCTCCTGCACGCCCCCTACTGGGAATCGAGCCCACAACCTGGGCATGTGCCCTGACCAGGAATCGAACTGTTTTTTTGGGGTGTATTTTATAATGTATGTTTTTCTTTTGAAAAGCAATATTTTTAAAAGAGCCAGTGCCCTAGACGGTTTGGCTCAGTGGATAGAGAGTCAGCCTGCAGACTGAGGTATGTGCCCATTGTCCAATGTTCGATTCCAGTCAAGGGCACGTACCTCCGTTACAGGCTCGATCCCCAGACCCAGTTGGGGGGTGTGTGCAGGAGGAAACCAATCAATCTGTCTCTCTCACATCGATGTTTCTCTCTCTGTGTCTCTCTCCCTTTCTTCCACCCTCTCTGAAAATTAATGGGAAAAAATATCTTTGGGTGAGGATTACAAAAAAAAAAAAATTACAGAGGAAGTTAGTGACGGATGAAGAATAAAGTTCACTCCCTGTTGCTCATTTTTTTTTCAATGTTCTTCATTGTGAATATTTGTATTCTCTCTCTCTCTCTCTCTCTCTCTCTCTCTCTCTCTCTCTCTCCCCTGTATTCATGCATAGGAGCTAATACACACAGGGGCAGACAGACAGACAGACAGACAGACACATACCTCTATAATCTTACTGTAGTATGATGGCTGCTTACATAATTTTCCTAAGGAGAAGAGTCTTCGTAGCTGGGTGTTATTGTGAATATGGCATAACTCTGGTCCCTTGTCCCCCCGCCAATGAAACGTAACAATGCTTAAATAGCAGGAGTTCCACAAGAGGCAGAAAGGGAGAGAGGGACAGAGAACGAGTTTGAAGAAATAACGTCAGAAAATTTCCCTGACCTGGTAAAAGAAAAAGTCACACATGTTTAGGAGGCACGGAGAATCCCAAACAAGAAGGACCCAAACAAGCCCAAACATCGCCATGAAAATGCCAAAAATTGAAGGCAAAGCAATAATCTTGAAGGCATCCCCTGGCCAGTTTAGCTCAGTGGATAGAGCGTCGACCTGCGGACTCAAGGGTCCCAGGTTCGATTCCGGTCAAGGGCATGTACCTTAGTTGTGGGCACATTCCCAGCGGGGGGGGGTGTGCAGGAGGCAGCTGATCGATGTTTCTCTCTCATCGATGTTTCTGGCTCTCTGTCCCTCTCCCTTCCTCTCTGAGAAAGGTCAACAAAATATATTTAAAAATAAAAAAGAATCTTGAAGGCAGCAGGAGGAAAGCAAGCGGTTACATACAAAGGAGCTCCTATAAGGCTGTTCCCTGATTTCTCATCAGAAACTTCACAGGCCAGAAGCGAATGGAAGGCAAGGATCTGAGACCAAGATGACTCTATCCAGCAGGGCCATCGTTCAAGATTAAAAGGAGAAAGGACTACGTCGCTGTCAGGCACCCACACGTCTCCCCTCTTGGTACTCACAGTCCTTCTGGTGCCACCTGACGGCGTGCAGGTACACCCCACAGTAGTGGAAGAGGAACTCGTGGTTCGAGTGGCGCTCCCGGCCCTCCAGCAATGGCATCAGGTTCTGGCCGTCGATCACTCTGAGGAAAAGGCAGGAGGTGGCGAGGGAGTTGGGGTTTAGTCTCCTGTCTTTTTTTTATATAATTTCGTTTTCTTTTTAAATATATTTTATTGATTTTTTTTGCAGAGAGGAAGGGAGAGGGGTAGAGAGTTAGAAACATCGATGAGAGAGAAACATCGATCAGCTGCCTCCTGCACACCCCCTACTGGGGATGTGCCCACAACCAAGGTGCATGCCCTTGACCGGAATCGAACCCGGGACCCTTCAGTCTTCAGGCCGACGCTCTATCCACTGAGCCACACTGGTTAGGGCAAGTCTCCTGTCTTATAACGGAAGGCAGAAGAGGAGGGGGAGATGGAGGAGGAAGAGAGAGAGGAAGGAGGAGAAGGAGAAGGAGTTGGAGAAGATGGAGGAGGAGGAAGAGGAGGAGGAGGAGGAAGAGATGGAGAAGGAGATGGAGGAGGGAGAGGAAGAGAAGGAGGAGATGAGGAGGAGGAAGCTAAAGCTTCACATTTTTTTATAAAAAATTGTCAATTAATGAACGCATCAATAATTGGAACAACCAACTCTCTCTCTCTCTCTCTCTCTCTCTCTCTCTCTCTCTCTCTCTCTCCCCCCCCCCTTAAATCATAAAATTAAACCCAGACCCTGCTGGCATGGCTCAGTGGTTGAGCATCAACCTATGAACCAGGAGGTCAAGGTTCGATTCCTGGTCAGGGCACATACCCGGGGTTGTAAGCTCGATCCCTATTAGGGGGCACATACAGGAGGCAGCCGATCCATGATTCTCTCTCATCATGGGTGTTTCTATCTCTCTCTCCCTGTCCCTTCCTCTCTGAACTCAATAAAAATATATTTAAAAAAATAAGAATAGCCCTGACTGGTTTGGCTCAGTGGATAGAGCATCGGCCTGCGGACTGAGGGGTCCCGGGTTCGATTTCGGGCGGGGACATGTACCTGGGTTGCGGGCACATCCCCAGTAGGAGGCGTGCAGGAGGCAGCTGATCGATGTTTCTCTCTCATCGATGTTTCTAACTCTCTGTCCCTCTCCCTTCCTCTCTGTAAAAAATCAATAAAATATTAAAAAAAATAGAATAAGAATAGCCCTGGTCGGTGTGGCTCAGTGGTCAGAGCATCGGCCTACACACCATCAGTCGCCACCGTGCTTGCCAGTTGTGAGCCTGGCTTCTGGCACGCTGACCACCAGGGGGCAGCTCCTGCATTGAGCATCTGCCCCCTGGTGGTCAGTACGCGTCATAGCGACCGGTCGTTCGGCCGTTCGGTCGATTTGCATATTAGCCTTTTATGATATAGGAATTCCCCCCCCCCCCATGCAACTCAAATCTATCTCCACAGATTTGGAGCCAGCCATGTGGTCTCCTACCTGTCCACGGGCAAAATCCCTCCAGCGACATAAGACAGCGTTGGGTAGATGTCCATGAGGCTGGTGGGCTCGTCAACAACTCTCCCAGCCTCCAGCACGGCCGGCCAGCGGAATATTCCGGGGACGCGGATGCCCCCTTCCCATCCGCCCATCCCTTTCCCGCCTGGAAGCACAGAGGGAAGACGATGAAAACTCAACGCAACCGTATCATGGGCGTCTCAACGGGAAATGAAACCGAGACGTAAAGTTGGCTTGTTGTATTGACGGCGGAATGCTAGCCTCAAGGACAGTGAGATACAAGTGAGCGTGAGCTATACTTCTTGGCTTCAACAAGTGAAATCTCGTCCGGCCAGTGTGGCCCAGTGGTTGAGCGTTGAACCATGAACCAGGAGGTCAAAGGTTGGATTCCCAGTCAGGGCACATGGCCAGGTTGCTGGCTGGATCCCCAGTATCTATCTAATCTAGCTGTCCCTGTATCTAGCTATCATCTATGTATGTATGTGTGTGTCTATGGATCTATCATCTATCTATGTATCAATCTATCATCTACCTGTCTATGTATCTATCATCTATCTTTGTATCAATTTATTATCTATTGTCTATGTATTATGTATGTATCTATCATCTATCATCTATCCATCATCTATCAATCTATCATCTATCTATCTATCTATCTATCTATCTATCTATCTATCTATCTATCTCTATCATCTATCCATCCACCCATCATCTATCAATCTATCTATCTATCTATCTATCTATCTATCTATCTATCTATCTATCGATCTCTATCATATATCCATCCACCCATCATCTACCAATCTATCTATCTATCTATCTATCTATCTATCTATCTATCTATCTATCATCTATCTATCTCTATCATCTATCCATCCACCCATCATCTATCACTCTATCATCTATCTATCTATATCTATCTATCTATATATCATGTATCTATCTATCTATCTATCTATCTATCTATCTATCTATCTATCATCTATCTGTCTTTCTATTTAGTGATTGACAACATGGCATCCATGAAAGACAAAAATAAAAGAATGAACGGAGAGTAGAAGCACTGAGGAAGAAATCGCTAGGAAATTGTTAAAAATAATAGTAACAATATGAGCCCTAACTGGCTCAGTGGATAGAGCGTCGGCCTGCGGACTGAAGGGTCCCAGGTTCGATTCCGGTCAAGGGCATGTACCTTGGCTTCGGTCACATCCCCAGTAGGGGGCGTGCAGGAGGCAGCTGATCGATGTTTCTCTCTCATCGATACTTCTAACTCTCTATCCCTCTCCCTTCCTCTCTGTAAAAAAATCAATAAAATATATTTTAAAAGAAAAAGAAAAAGTAATAAAAATGCCCATGCATCGAGGTGGGCGCAAGCCCAGCCTCACACCCAGCAGCGCCCCAGCCCCTGTGCCTCACCTTTGTAGACCCCGTTCCAGCCGCCCAGCTGCGCCCCGCGCGCCTGCGCCTCCAGGCTGCCCCCGTGGTCCGAGGTGAAGTACACCAGTGTGTGGTTGGCCAGGCCCTCCTGGTCCAGGACCTCCAGGATCTTACCTGCCGCAGGCGGAGAGAGGAAGCGGTCGGCCGGTCGCCTTTCCGCGGGGACCGGCGCTGTTAATCCTGGGGTCACCGTGATGCGTTAGTGACACATCCCAGCGTCATCGGATGAGAGTTTATAATGGACTAGAGGCCCGGTGCATGAAATTCGTGCACTGGTGCGGGGGAGAGGGGTGTCCCTCAGGCCGGCCTGCCCCCCCTCCAATCCGGGACCCCTCGGGGGGTGTCCGACTGCCGGTTTAGGGATAGGGACTAAAGCAGCAGTCGGACATGCCTCTCCCAATCCAGGACCACTGGCTCCTAACCGCCCTCCCCTGCAGGCCTGATTGCCCCGAACTGTCCCCCCCCCCAACGGCATGACCACTCCTAACCACCACTGCCTGCTGGCCTGGTCGCCCCTAACTGCCCTCCCCTGCCGGCCTGATCGCCCCTAACTGCTCTCCCCTGCTGGCCTGGTCACCACTCACTGCCCTCCCCTGCCGGCCTGATCGCCCCCAACTGCCCTCCCCTGCCGGCCTGATTGCCCCTAACTGCCCTCCCCTGCTGGCCTGATCATCCCTAACTGCCCTCCCCTGCCGGCCTGATCGTCCCTAACTGCTCTCCCCTGCCGGCCTGATCGCCCCTAACTGCTCTCACCTGCTGGCCTGGTCACCACTCACTGCCCCCCCTGCCGGCCTGATCGCCCCTAACTGCTCTCCCCTGCTGGCCTGATCGCCCCCAACTGCACCCCTGCTGGCCTGGTCGCCCCTAACTGCCCTCCCCTGCCGGCCTGATCGCCCCCAACTGCCCTCCCCTGCTGGCCTGATCGTCCCTAACTGCTCTCCCCTGCCGGCCTGGTCGCCCCTAACTGCCCTCCCCTGCCGGCCTGGTCGCCCCACGCAGCCTGCTGTTAGGTCGTTACCGTTACTGTGATGGCGTCCTGGACAATTTGCATATTCCTCTATCATTAGCATCAACGAGAGGCCGAGTGCACAATATTCATGCACGTGGGGGGTCCTTCAGACCGGCCTGTGCCCTCTCGCAGTCCGGGAACCCTCGGGGAACGTCCCCCAGAGAGTGGGCCTAAGCCGGCCGTCGGACGTCCTTAGCTCTGTCCCGGAGGTGGGAGGGGCTCCCGCCACCACCACTGCGCTCGCCAGCCATGACCCGGCTTCTGACTGAGTGGCATTCCCCCTGTGGGACGCACTGACCACCAGGCGGGCAGCTCCCGCATTGAGCGTCTGCCCCCTGGTGGTCAGTGCGCGTCATAGCGACTGGTCGTCCCGCCTTTTGGTCGATTTGCATATTAGCCTTTTATTCTATAGGATTGTATGCGATTACGAAATCAATCACTCTTTATTGTAGAGGATTCTAGTAGATTTATAGCATACATAACATACACTATACGATATACATGTGAATAGACTATAGGTGGCGCATTATAGATTATAGAGTATAGATGGTGCCCTCTCGCAATCCGGGGGCCCTCGGGGGATGTCGGAGAGCCGGTTTCGGCCCGATCCCGCAGGCCAGGCAGAGGGACGCCCACCCCAACCCCCGATTGGTACACGAATTCGTGCACCGGGCCTCTAGTAAATAAATAAATACTGTTCCTGTCCGGATGACTTACCCACCATCCAATCCATTTCCTCCACGTTGTCGCCATAGCGACCGTACTTGCTGTGCCCCACAAACGTCTCCTTGGTGATCAGCGGCGTGTGGACGTGCAGAAAAGACACAAACAGGAGGAACGGTCCCCCCATATTCCTAAGGGTCAAAGGGAAAACTCGGTTATCTTTGCAAAGAGAGGCGATGGGTGGGGAGGGAGGGGGTGGTGCGAACGGGTGCAGCCGCTGTGGAGAGCTGTACGGAGTTTTCTCCAAAAAAAAAAAATATTAAAAATGGAACGGCCTTAGGACTCAATGATTCCGCTTCTGGGAATATATCCCAAGAAACCAGAAACACCCATCAGGACGGATGTATGCAACCCCTATGTTCATAGCAGCGCCATTGACAAGCGCTAAGATCTGGACGCAGCCTAAGTGCCCATCCGCAGGCGAGTGGATAAAAAAAGCTGTGATCCATCGACACCGTGGAATACTACGCAGCCCTGAAAAAGGAAGACCTCTTACTATTCGCAACAGCACGGAGGGACCTGGAGAGCATGATGCTGAGAGACATGAGCCGGTCAGAGAGAGACACCTATCCCATGATCTCACTCATGTGTGGAATCTAATGAACAACATGAACCGATAAACAAAAATAGAGCCAGAGGAAAAAATACTTCAGACGATGATAGAAGCAATCCTGTTATTGGCAGATGTTTTCATAGTTCTTACAACTTTTGTGATATCGTACTCTGTTAGTGTAGTTTGGGTAACATGATTATATTTCAAATATTTCTTTCCTTGAACTATTAATGTGTATTGCGTGACAGATTATATTTAAATTTTTTCTCGAAATATTGTTTATTGCGTGCAACATTATTACACTTAAAATCATTTTTCTTGAAATATTAATGTTTACTGCCCTGACCGGTGTGGCTCAGTGGATGGAGCGTCGGCCTGCGGACTGAGGGGTCCCGGGTTCGATTCCAGTCAAGGGCAGGTACCTTGGTTGCAGGCACATCCCCAGTGGGGTGCGTGCAGGAGGCAGCTGATCGATGTTTCTCTCTCATCGATGTTTCTAACTCTCTATCCCTCTCCCTTCCTCTCTGTATAAAAATCAATAAATATATTTTTTAAAAATATTAATGTTTATTGTATGGATGTTATTATATTTAAGATCGTCTTTCTTGAAATGTCCCTTTTTACTGCATGTAACACTTTTATATTTAAAATCATTCTTCAAAAAATGAATTTTCAAAAAGAATTAAAATAGTAATAAAATTAAAAATTAAAAAATTAATGGAAAAATATCCTCGGGTGAGGATTAACAACAACAACAAAAAAATACAATAATAATAATCGATATCGATAAAAGCCAAGCGGCCAGAATGGTGGAACAACTGGAACGACCAGTCGCTATGACCTGCACTGTGGTGGCCAACAGGCCTGATGGGAGCCCTAACCGGTCCCCCCATACCGGTCACGGACCCACCCACCTGCCCCTCCCAGCCCGGCCCCTATTGGCCACCCCACCGCAATCAGGGGCGAGGCCAGCGGGCAAACCTCCTGCATCCCCTACCCCCCGCTGGCCCGGCCCGGATTAACCCCCATTGAGGACAGCCAGCCGGACCCCACCTGTGCACAAATTCGTACACCGGGCCTCTATCCTACATAATAAAAGGGTAACATGCAAATGGACCCTCACAGCAGAACAACCTGGAATGACCGGTCACTATGACACACACTGACCATCAGGGGGCAGACGCTCCATGCAGGAGCTGCCCTCTGGTGGTCAGGGCGCTCCCACATGGGGGAGCTCTGCTCAGCCACAAGCCAGGCTGACGGCTGCCAGCACAGCGGTGGTGGTGGGAGCCTCTCCCGCCTCCTCAGCAGCGCTAAGGATGTCCGACTGCAGCTTAGGTCTGCTCCCTGCTGGCAAGTGGACATCCCCCGAGGGCTCCCGGGCTGCCAGAGGGATGTCTGACTGCCAGCTTAGGCCCAATCGCCCAGGGAGTGGGCCTAAGCCAGCAGGCGGACATCCCCCGAGGGCTGCCAGGCTGCCAGAGGGATGTCTGACTGCCAGCTTGGGCCCAATCCCCCAGGAAGCGGGCCTAAGCCAGCAGGCGGACATCCCCCGAGGGCTGCCAGGCTGCCAGAGGGATGTCTGACTGCCAGCTTGGGCCCAATCCCCCAGGAAGCGGGCCTAAGCCAGCAGGCGGACATCCCCCGAGGGCTGCCAGGCTGCCAGAGGGATGTCTGACTGCCAGCTTGGGCCCAATCCCCCAGGAAGCGGGCCTAAGCCAGCAGGTGGACATCCCCCGAGGGCTCCCGGGCTGCCAGAGGGATGTCTGACTGCCAGCTTAGGCCCAATCCCCCAGGAAGCGGGCCTAAGCCAGCAGGCGGACATCCCCCGAGGGCTCCCGGGCTGCCAGAGGGATGTCTGACTGCCAGCTTGGGCCCAATCCCCCAGGAAGTGGGTCTAAGCCAGCAGGCGGACATCCCCCGAGGGGTCCCAGACTGCGAGAGGGCACAGGCCGGGCTGAGGGACCTCCCCCCGCGAGTGCACAAATTTTTGTGCACCGGGCCTCTAGCCTATATATAATAATAATAATGAAAAAGAAATTTAAAAAAATTTTAAAAAGCATCCTGCCGGATGCTCCCCACCTGCGGACGAAGGCCAGCGCCTCCCTGAGCAGCAGCGCCGACACCCGCTCCTCCCTCACGGGCTGCTGCATGATGTCGTGGTTCCGCATGAGCACACAGTTCCAGCGCCGGATGAACCCATAGCTGGAGTACCAGCCCAGAAAGAACAGCAGCACCAGGAGGGCGATGGCCAGGATGAGCCCCCAGGGCACCACGAACCAGCGGGCGCAGGTGGGGATGAGCAGCAGGACGGGGACCAGGGCCAGGGCGGCCGTGGAGACGCCCAGCGTGATCCTCAGCTGGCGGTGCAGCTCGGGGGTCTCGGACGCCCGGCAGTCGCTCAGGAGGCCGAAGGGCATCCCGTAGAAGTAGTCGAACCCGTGGTTCAGGGGGTGGTAGCAGTGGTCGCCCCGGGAGGCGCAGCTCAGGCCCTGGTGCCACTTTCCTGCGGGGGAACGGAAAGGGGGGAGGGGTGTCCGTGGGGGCCCTGGCTGGTGTGGCTCGGTGGGTAGAGCGTCGGCCTGCGGACTGAAGGGTCCCGGGTTCGATTCCCGGTCCAGGGCATGTACCTGGGTTGCGGGCACATCCCCAGTGGGGGGCGTGCAGGAGGCAGCTGGTCGATGTTTCTCTCTCGTCGATGTTTTTAACTCTCTATCCCTCTCCCTTCCTCTCGGTGAAAAAATCAATAAAATATATATTTTTAAAAATGATGAAGAATAACATGGCAATAAATACATATCTAGCAACAGTGGCGTCAACCCAGCAGATGTGGCTCAGAGGCTGACCGTCGATTTATAAACCAGGAGGTCCCGGGTTCGATTCCCGGTCAAGGGCACAGGCCCGGGTGGCGGGCTCCGTCCCCAGCGGGGGGCGCACAGGAGGCGGCCGATCCACGATTCTCTCTCATCATGGATGTTTCTCTCTCTCTCCCTCTCCCTTCCTGTCTAAAATATATAAAAATCATACTTAAAAAAATAAAAAAGAAAAGATAAGTAAATAAATACATATTCACTCCTGCCTGGCCGGTGTGGCTCAATGGTTGAGCGTCGACGTAGGAACCAGGAGGTCAGGGTTCGATTCCCGGTCAAGGGCACAGGCCCAGGTTGTGGGCTCCATCCCCAGTAGGGGGCGCCCAGGAGGCAGCCGATCCACGATTCTCTCTCATCGTGGATGTTTCTCTCTCTCTCCCTCTCCCTTCCTCTCTGAAATCAATAAAAAATATATATATATATAAATTATTCTCCCACTGACTCCTCTCAATGAGACATGGGGGGGGGCGGTAGGGACGCAGCCAAAGCCCCCATGAAGACTGAGCTACAAGAACAGAGAGTCCAGTCCGTCTGACCCCGTGTCCGCGTCCGGAGCTCCCCGGTGCGTACCTATGAGTCCTGTGCGGTAGCCGCGGTCTTGCAGGAGCTTGGCGAACGTCGTCTCATTGGTGGGGAGGCCGCCGGAGCCCCCCAGCCAGAGGAGGCCACGGTGCATGTTGAAGGCCGACGCCATCCCTTGGAGGCACAGAAGCAAAGAACAGCTGACTACCATTGACACGGTTATGAATCACCTGGTGATTGTTTAACTAGAGGCCCCGGTGCACAAATTCGTGCACCCGTGGGGTCCCTCGGCCTGGCCTGAGGGATGGGGCTGAAACCGGCTCTCGGACGTCCCCCGAGGGGTCCCGGATGGCGAGAGGGCGCAGGCCAGGACGAGGGACCCCACTGGTGCACGATCGGGGCCAGGGAGGGACCATAGGAGGGTTCCAGGGTGTGTCCGGCCCGTCTCGCTCAGTCCCGATCGGCCGGACCCCAGCAGCAAGCTCACCTACCGGTCAGAGGGTCTGCCCCCTGGTGGTCAGTGCGCGTCATAGTGACTGGTCGACCCGTCGACTGTCTGCCCCCTGGTGGTCAGTGCACGTCATAGCGGCTGGTCGACCGGTCGACTCTCTGCCCCCTGGTGGTCAGTGCACGTCATAGCGACTGGTCGACCGGTCAACTGTCTGCCCCCTGGTGGTCAGTGCACGTCATAGCGACTGGTCGACCGGTCGACTGTCTGCCCCCTGGTGGTCAGTGCATGTCATAGCGACTGGTCGACCCGTCGACTGTCTGCCCCCTGGTGGTCAGTGCGCGTCATAGCGACTGGTCGACCCGTCGACTGTCTGCCCCCTGGTGGTCAGTGCGCGTCATAGCGAGCAGCGGATAGGCCTTACTAGTAGCATATCATTAGCATATTACCCTTTGATTGGTTGAATGGCCTCCCAGACACCAGCCACTTAGCATATTAGGCTTTTATTATATAGGATGGGAAAGGAAGAGAGGGAAGACTAGATAACAGCGCCTGGGATGTGTGGCTCAGTAGTTGAGCATCCACCTAGGAACCAGGAGGTCAGGGTTCGATTCACGGTCAAGGGCACAGGCCCGGGTTGTGGGCTCGATCCCCAGTAGGGGGCGTGCAGGAGGCGGCCGGTCCAGGATGCTCTCTCCTCATGGATGTTTCTCTCTCTCTCTCCCTCTCCCTCCCTCTCTGAAATCAATAAAAACACATTAAAAACAATATTGATAAACAAACAAAATAGTGGTGCAACGGGCATCGATTGAGGAGTTCAGAATTACAGACCTTCCTCTCTGTCTTCAACGGAAACATATTAAATCTATTTTTTTTTAATCCTCATCTGACGACATTTTCCCCTTGATTTTTAGAGAGAGCGGAAGAGAGAGGGAGAGAGAGAGAGAAACATCGACGTGAGAGACACATGGATGATGTGCCTCCTGCACGTACCCCTCGACCAGGGCCCGGGCCTGGGAGGAGCCTGCAACTGAGCTCTGTGCCCTTGACCAGATTCGAACCCGGGACCCTTCAGTCCGCAGGCCGATGCTCTATCCATTGAGCCACACCAGCCAGGGCTATTAAATTAAAGAAAGAAAGAAAGAAAGAAAGAGAAAGAAGAGAGAGAGAATGAAAGAAAAGGCAGGGAGAGAGAGAGAGAGAGAGAGAAAGAGAGCTCTGTATTGAGATTAAATTACCCAGGCTCACCTGATCGAATGGGGTAGCGGCCGGTCAGGAAGGCAGCCCGACTTGGGGTGCACATGGAGGCAGCAGCCAGGTGTTGGGTGAGCATCACTCCCTCCCTGGCCAGGCGGTCGATGTTGGGGGTGCTGCAGGCAGATGGAGAGTCAGCAAATCAAAAAATATATAACTTTAAAAAAAAAAAAAACAGCCCTAGCTGGTGTGGCTCAGTGGATAGAGCATCGGCCTGCGGACTCAAGGGTCCCGGGTTCGATTCCGGTCAAGGGCATGTACCTTGGTTGTGGGCACATCCCCAGTGGGGGGCGTGCAGGAGGCAGCTGATCGATGTTTCTCTCTCATCGATGTTTCTCACTCTCTATCCCTCTCCCTTCCGCTCTGTAAAAAATCAATAAAATATTTTTTTTAAAAAAAATATATATATATCTTAACAACAACAACACTAAAACTTTTAAAAAATGATTGCACACTGATATGTGGTATTATAATTAAGGTATTGCTAATCGGAGTTATTATGCATTTCAATGCAAAAGGCTGGTCCATGGGATCTTCTCATATTTCTTTTTTCTTTAAATATATTTTTTATTGACTTCAGAGAGGAAGGGAGAGGGAGAGAGAGAGAGAGAGAGAGAAACATCCCTGATGAGAGAGAAACATCAATCGGCTGCCTCCTGCACGCCCCCTGCTGCGGATGTGCCGGCAACCCGGGCATGTGCCCTTGACTGGGAATCGAACCCGGGACCCTTCAGTCTGCAGGCCGACGCGCTACCCACTGATCCACACCGGCCAGGGCAGGAATGAGCCTTAATAAATACTTTTTTTGCGGGCCTTTTGGGGGCCGATGGAAAACCCCAGAACCAGACATAGCTGAGGGCCTGAGACCCTGTGGGTGGACCCAACGCCTCTGAAATGCCAGCTTTCAACGGGTTACAAAAACGTGACATGGGTGTTATAGGCTGGTTTTTAATCTATTTTTTTGCACAATAATAAAATAAAAATTCAGCCCTAACCGGTTTGGCTCAGGGGATAGAGCGTCGGCCTGAGGACTCAAGGGTCCCGGGTTCGAATCCTGTCAAGGGCATGGGCCTTGGTTGTGGGCACATCCCCAGTGGGGGGCGTGCTGGAGGCAGCTAATCGATGTTTCTCTCTCATCATCGATGTTTCTCTCTATCCCTCTCCCTTCCTCTGTAAAAAATCAATAAAATATATTTTTTTTAAATAATTTTTTTTTTAAAAGCTCAGGCTGCATAGAAATGCAAAATGCTGTCCTCGCGCGCCCTCTGCTGGTCGCGTGGAGAAATTGCAGAGAGCTTTCCGGGCGGCCCCAGAGGCACCATGCCCCCAGGTGGCGACCCAGCCTTTACCTGACTGTGTTGTTGCCATAGCAACATAGATCCCCAATCCCCAGGTCATCCGCCATCAAGAGGACAATATTGGGCCGCGAATTCCTGGTCACCAACGTCCCCCGGAGGCTCCCAAAGAGGCCACACAGCGACACCCACAGCCGGAGGTTCCTGAAAAGTAATTTTTTTGGGGGAAAAAAAACAACACACAAATAACCAAAACAACCAAAAAAAAAAAATCCCCCAAAAAACCCCATATCCATTCATGTTTGCATTTGAAGCAACTTAAGAAAGCCCTATGCCAGGGTGGCTCAGTTGGTTGGGCGAATTTTCTGAGCTCCCAGAGGTCCCGGGTTCGATTCCCGGTCGGGGCACTTGTCCGGGGTATTGTGGGCTCCATCCCCAGTCGGGGGCGTGCAGGAGGCAGCCGGTCCATGATTCTCTCTCGTCATGGATCTTTTTTCCTCTCTCTCTCCATTTCTCTCTCTCTGAAAAATCAATAAACCTATATAGAGCCCTGGCCAGTTTAGCTCAGTGGTTAGAGCGTCGGCCCAGAGACCAAAGGTTTGCGGGTTCGATTCCCGGTCAAGGGCACGTACCTGGGTTGCAGGCTTGAACCCCGGCCCTGGTCAGAGTGCACGCAGGAGGCAACCAACCCATGGTTCCTTCTCCCATCAATGTTTCTCTCTCTCTCCCTCTCTCTCACCCCAACCTCTCTCTCCCTTCCGCTCTCACTAAAAATCAATGGGGAAAATTACCCGCCAGTGAGGATTAAATGAATAAATCACTAAATAAGAAGATACCATTAAAAAATAAAAGTAAAAAAATATACGTATTTTTTTAAAATCTTTGGTCCATTTATTTACAGAACGTATCTGTGCTGTGCTCTCTGTATTCCTATTGGCCCAATCCATGGGCCCCTTTAAAATTCCTACTGTGGTTCTAGCCGGTGTGGCTCAGTGGATAGAGCATCAGCCTGCGGAACCGAAGGGTCCCGGGTTCGATTCCTGGTCAAGGGCACATGCCCAGGTTGCACGTTCGAATCCAAGCAGGGGGCGTGCAGGAGGCAGCCGATCCATGGTTTTTCTCTCATCATGGATTTTTCTCTCTCTCTCTTCCTCTCTGAAATCAATAAAGATATATTTTTTAAGTTAAAAATTAAAATCAATGGGAAAAAATATCCTCTGGTGAGGATTACATGAATAAATGAATGAATGAATGCGTGAATAGATAGCATTCTATAAAATAATATGATATATTAATTAATTAATAATATAATAATATGCTAAGTGTCCATCCGTTCAACCAGTCGACCAGTCGCTATGACGTGCACTGACCACCAGGGGGCAGACAGTCGACCGGTCGACCAGTTGCCATGACGTGCACTGACCACCAGGGGGCAGACAGTCGACCAGTCGCCATGACGTGCACTGACCACCAGGGGGCAGACAGTCGACCAGTCGCCATGACGTGCACTGACCACCAGGGGGCAGACAGTCGACCAGTCGCCATGACGTGCACTGACCACCAGGGGGCAGACAGTCGACCAGTCGCTATGACGTGCACTGACCACCAGGGGGCAGACAGTCGACTGGATGACCAGTCGCTATGACGTGCACTGACCACCAGGGGGCAGACAGCCGACGGGTCGACCAGTCGCCGTGACGTGCACTGACCACCAGGGGGCAGACAGTCGGCCGGTCGACCAGTCGCTATGCCGTGCACTGACCACCAGGGGGCAGACAGTCGACTGGTCGACCAGTCGCCGTGACGTGCACTGACCACCAGGGGGCAGACAGTCGACCGGTCGACCAGTCGCCATGACGTGCACTGACCACCAGGGGGCAGACAGCCGACTGTTTTTATTTTTAACCTTCGGTACATTCACACAGCTCTCCTGTCCTACGCTCTCCGCGCTCCTAGACAACTGGCCCATCCGTGGGTGTCCTCAAAATTCCCCCCGTGATCCACGATTTTGGATCTTGTGTGGCCTCGACTTTGGAATTCCTCCCGCCTTTGGGCCCACAAACTCCCACACGGTCAGGCTGTCCTTCCCAAGATACACGTCACTTCCACCCAACAAAAAGCCACCCTCTTCGACCCCGTCCACTCACACCCCCCCTGCCCCTGCCGCCGCCACCCCCCGTATCCATGCCCCCTAGATCAATCGGACCCCACGCCAGCCGGGATGGAGAAGATGTAGACCGAGACACCCCGTCTCCATCGTTAGAAAGAGTGAGAAAGGTTTCGGACGCTGTCCACTCACCGGTCACAGGAGGGCTGTGTCATAGCTTCCGATTCTGTTATCTGCCGGAGAAATGGATGAACTCAGTACATCGGCAAAAAAAAAAAAAAATCATTTTTTTCTCACCCCAGACACTTACGGATCAGCAGATCAATAGATTAAAACACGGTGGTACGTCTTCACCGTGGAATACTACACAGCACTGAAAAAGGAGAAACTCTTACCATTTGCAACAGCACGGAGGGACCTGGAGAGCGTGATGCTGAGTGAAATCAGCCAGTCGGAGAGAGATAAATATCCCATGATCGCACTCATTGGTGCAATCTAATCCTATATAATATAAGCCTAATATGCTAAGCGTCCGGTGGACCGGTCGGCTGTTCAACCAATCAAAGCGTGATATGCTAATGATATGCTAAGGCCGCTCAACCGCTCGCTATGACGTGCACTGGCCACCAGGGGGCAGACGCTCCAACTGGTAGGTTGGCTTGCTGCTGGGGTCAGGCCGGCAGGGGAGGGCAGTTAGGGGTGATCAGGCCAGCAGGGAGGGCAGTTAGGGGCGACCAGGCCGGCAGGGGAGGGTGGTTAGGGGCGATCAGGCCGGCAGGGGAGGGCAGTTAGGGGCGATCAGGCAGGCAGGGAAGGGCAGTTAGGGGCGATCAGGCCGGCAGGGGAGGGCAGTTAGGGGCGACCAGGCCGGCAGGGGAGGGCGGTTAGGGGCGATCAGGCCGGCAGGGGAGGGCAGTTAGGGGCGATCAGGCCAGCAGGAGAGGGCAGTTAGGGGCGATCAGGCTGGCAGGGGAGGGCAGTTAGGGGCGATCAGGCCGGCAGGGGAGGGCAGTTAGGGGCGATCAGGCCAGCAGGAGAGGGCAGTTAGGGGCGATCAGGCTGGCAGGGGAGGGCAGTTAGGGGCGATCAGGCCGGGGGCAGGGCTGACTGGCCAACTGCCTGTGGCCCCTCCCCCTGCCCGCCCAGCCCAATGGGGCCCCATCAGCGCGCCCGGCCCAACCTCAGCTGTGCACGAATTTGTGCCGGGGCCTCTAGGAACTTCGTAAAAATTAAATTAAATAAAATCAGGACGACGATGCCTTCCTCCGTCGCCTGCGTCCCTTTGATCACACACTCTCTCAACTCCACCAGCTGGTTTCCCAGCCGCGGGTGGAACCTAAACAGTCATTACGTTTACGGGCCCTTTCATCCCAGGATGCGGGGAGGCCACCGGGGTGTCTGTGTCCCGGGGGCTCCCCGAGTCTCCCCCGGGAAGGGCAGTCCTCACACCGTCTGCCCTGCTGTGACCCAGATCCCGTGGGCCCCAGGAGTGGGCTGTCGCTTCCAGCCACACGGATACACTTGAAGTCAGCCTGCCCGTCGGGGAAGATGAGCTCTCTGTTCAGACCGGTGGCCTCGGAGAGTCCGGCCGGGGAAGGCAGCCGGGGTCACCCCTACGTTTTCCCAGTAGAAGCGACTCTTCTGTCTTCCCTTCCCCTCGTAGAAAATGTGCAATTACACCCCAACCCCAAGTGTAGATAATGGATAGATGATAGATAATAGATGATGGATGGATAGATGATAGATAGATAGATAGATAGATAGATAGATAGATAGATAGATAGATAGATAGATGATAGATAGATAGGTAGATGACAGATAGATGTGGGATAGATGATAGGTGGGTGGATGGATGGATGGATGGAAGGATAGATGGAAAGATAAATGATATATAAATAGATGATAAATTGATCATCGATAACTATAGATAGATAGATAGATAGATAGATAGATAGATAGATAGAATAGAGGTCCAGTGCATGAAATTCATACACTTGGGGGGTGTCCCTCAGCCCAGCCTGCACACACTCCAATCTGGAACCCCTCGGGGGATGTCCGACTGCCTTCAGGGGAGAGCAGTTAGGGGCGATCAGGCTGGCAAGGGAGGGCGGTTAGGGGTGATCAGGCCGGCAGGGGAGGGCAGTTATGGGTGATCAGGCCAGCAGGGGAGGGTGGTTAGGGGTGATCAGGCCGGCAGGGGAGGGCAGTTATGGGTGATCAGGCCGGCAGGGGAGGGTGGTTAGGGGTGATCAGGCCAGCAGGGGAGAGCGGTAAGGGGTGATCAGGCGAGCAGGGGAGGGCAGTTGGGGGCGATCAGGCCGGCAGGGGAGGGCAGTTGGGGGCGATCAGGCCGGCAGGGGAGGGCAGTTAGGGGTGATCAGGCTGGCAGGGGAGAGTGGTTAGGGGCGATCAGGCCAGCAGGGGAGGGCGGTTAGGGGTGATCAGGCCAGCAGGGGAGGGCAGTTAGGGGCGATCAGGCTGGCAGGGGAGAGCGGTTAGGGGTGATCAGGCCAGCAGGGGAGGGCAGTTGGGGGCGATCAGGCCGGCAGGGGAGGGCGGTTAGGGGTGATCAGGCCGGCAGGGGAGGGCAGTTAGGGGCGATAAGGCCGGCAGGGGAGGGTGGTTAGGGGTGATCAGGCCAGCAGGGGAGGGCAGTTGGGGGCGATCAGGCCGGCAGGGGAGGGCAGTTAGGGGCGGTCAGGCCGGCAGAGGAGGGCAGTTGGGGGCGATCAGGCCAGCAGGGGAGGGCAGTTAGGGGCGATCAGGCTGGCAGGGGAGAGTGGTTAGGGGTGATCAGGCCAGCAGGGGAGGGCAGTTAGGGGTGATCAGGCCAGCAGGGGAGGGCAGTTAGGGGCGATCAGGCTGGCAGGGGAGAGCGGTTAGGGGTGATCAGGCCAGCAGGGGAGGGCAGTTGGGGGCGATCCGGCCGGCAGGGGAGGGCAGTTAGGGGCAGTCAGGCCGGCAGGGGAGGGCAGTTAGGGGTGATCAGGCCGGCAGGGGAGGGCAGTTAGGGGTGATCAGGCCAGCAGGGGAGAGCAGTTAGGGGTGATCAGTCCGGCAGGGGAGAGCAGTTGGGGGTGATCAGGCTGGCAGGGGAGAGCGGTTAGGGGTGATCAGGCCAGCAGGGGAGGGCAGTTAGGGGCGATCAGGCCAGCATTGGAGGTCAGTTAGGGGCGAGCAGGCCGGCAGGGGAGGGCAGTTAGGGGTGATCAGGCCGGCAGGGGAGAGCAGTTAGGGGTGATCAGCCTGGCAGCGAAGAGCAGTTAGGGGGATCCGGCCGGCAGGCACAGTGTTTAGGGGCGGTCAGGCAGGCAGGCAGGTGCACAGTTAGAAGCCAGCAGCCCCAGATTGCGAGAGGGACGTCCGACTGCCGGCTTAGTCCCGGATCCGGCCGTCGGACACCCCCCCCCGAGGGGTCCTGGATTGGAGAGGGTGCAGGCTGGGCTGAGGGAACCCCCCCACACACACCCTGTGCTCAAATTTCATGCACCGGGCCTCTAGTCAGTAAGAAAACCAACGCTCACCTGTCCACGCTGATCCCCACAGACCACGCACGCACACGGAACAGGGAGATGAGACCTTTACTCACTCAAACCGGCTACCCGTCGGTCCCCAGCATCAGCGAAACTGCAGTCCCGCCGCTCTGAGCTGATGAAAATTAAACACGTATTGAAGTATCGGGGTCAGGCCCGGCCAGCGTCTGCCAATCATTTTTTTATTAGTTCCACGCCACCCACCCACCCACCCACCCACCCACCCCGACGGCGGCTACATGGTCATTGAGCGACGAACTCGTTTCCCTCCACGGCCGTCCGACAGGTTCGACACCCATACAGGCGTCATTACGGGGATTTCGTAACATGGGGTGGGTTCACTGCCGAGATAATTGCGTGGGAAAGTCACCCAGGCGTACGGACCAGAAATAGAAGGAAATACAGGGTTCCCCCCCCCCCAAAAAAAAAAAAAAATGTATGCCCATGTTCACAGCTGGTAACTCACTTCATTTTCACTCCTTTTCCGGTTTCACTGACTTGAAATAATGGGTTTGTTTGTTTGTTTTCAGAATCCTCACCTGAGGATGTTTTCTTATTGATTTTTAGAGAGAGAGGAAGAGAGAGGGAGAGAGAGAGAGAGAGACACATCGATGGGTTGCCTCCTGCACGCGCCCCGACCAGGGCCCGGGCCGGGGAGGAGCCTGAAACCGAGGTCCGTGCCCTTGACCGGGAATCGAACCCAGGACCCTTCGGTCTGCAGGCCGACGCTCTATCCACTGAGCCACACCAGCCAGGCCTGAAACAATATTTTTAAACCTTTAGCCAATTGCAAGGCAACGTTCCGGGGACTCAGAAAGGGACGAGGACTTAAGGTTCCGGAGATGGGCCCTGGCCAGTGTGGCCCAGTGGATAGAGCGTCGGCCTGCGGACCGAAGGGTCCCG